>NW_026911649.1:0-1000 GCF_963692335.1 Osmerus eperlanus
CACACTCACACACACCTCGAGCTAGTCTATCACACAGACCAGAGACTCTGTCATTCTGACCTTGTTTGGCTGGCTACTCTGTCACCCTAACCTGGATAGACTGTTCTCACACACACACACACACAAACCTGGATACACTATCCACACGTGGTTGAACACACATGACCCTCACTACAGTTGCTATGTGTGTTGTTCAGCAGCCTTCTGTACTAACGGTGGTGTATGTGTGTGCCTTGCAGAGAGACACCAAGGCCAGTTCCTGCTGGACTACGTGTGTAACCACTACAGCCTGCTGGAGAAGGACTACTTTGGCATCAGATATGTTGACCCAGAGAAGCAGAGGGTACGGACACACACACACACACACACACACACATCCTTGCACACTCTGTTGTCTGTTTTGGTGTGTTTGGAATACACAAACAGGAAACACACACACACACCTCGCGCACCAATGACCAGTCCATGAGTGATGGTTCGTTTGCCGTATCATCAAGCCAGTCTCTGTACAGCATACCCATGACCAACACCATCCTTCGTCACCATGGTGATTCACAGGTCTGCGTTGTCTGGGTGATGTTTGTCTGAAGTTATATTTAAACTCTGACTACCAACTCAACCCAACCCTCCACCATCCCGGTTGGCGAGGTTACCATGGCAACAGTCTCCCCGGTCTCGAGTTGGTTGTGTGGTGTTTGTGTGAGTGTGCGTGTTTGTGTGGTGTTTGTGTGTGTGTGTTTCAATACCTTGGCGGGAATTCTTTCAGTGTAAGGGTTGTAAATTATTAAGTCTTCTGTATGTTGTAATATTCATATGTTTAAGAAACACGCACCATTTTTACATTTCTTTGCTGAAACACACACGCACACATACGCACACACACATTCACACACACACACATTCACACACAATGATGCAAGTTGTTCCTTACCTGGAGCAGCAGGTTGAGTAACTGTCCTTTCTTTCTTTCTCTCTCTTTCTTTTCTCTCAGCCACTGGCT
>NW_026911650.1:0-10053 GCF_963692335.1 Osmerus eperlanus
TCTGAGACAAATCGGCTACATAACAAGAGAAGTAAAACTAATGAAAATACGTATCTGTGGCTGATTGCAGTTATTTACACGTGACTGCAATAAAGAGCATGGATGCTTTATGTTGCTCTTCTATCATGGATATTTGTTAAATATCCAACTGTTAGACGAAAAAGTAAAACATGGTCAAATCTTCACCAAGGAGAATGGATAAAGATGGATTTTCACATTGTAAAACGAACGTAAGGACCATATAAATATAGTTTTATGAGTGTGATATCACTGGCAGCAAGATAGTTTTACACACTTGAAGATAAATCCAAAAAGGTGCCCATAAAATCTATCTGTTAGATTTATTGCCACAGTTCTAACCCTGATAACTATGGCCATAAAGATTGATATATATGTGTGGGTAGCGGTGGACAGAACGCTAGCTATAAATAAAATGTTCTTTTTTTAAATGCAGGTTCAATTCTATCCCATTGTAAACATCTTAACACAAATCTAGTGTCTAGGTAAAAATCTTCCACGATCTATGTGGCATGCCAACTCCTCAGTTTTTCTTGTCTCTGAAACTGGCAAACGTTCACATCCCACAAAGTGATGAGAAATTGGTCGATTTATGGACTTCAGGACTGGTAGCAGACCAATTCACATTAACCTCACCTCTCTACACTGTTAAAAATGTCTCAATTTGGTTGTGCTAGCCAACCGCTAACACAATACAAGATGAGAAGTTAATGTACCGTATATTAAATATTAACGTGAATATCAAAAACACTAAAACCAAAGAAAGATTCACCGGAAACAATCAGATTTTCTCCGTCTCAGTGGAGTTAGAAGTGGTCCAGCCCTCATCTGTTGTCGTGGCCTGTTTGTTTAAGAGGTCAGAAAGCTGTCCTCAGGAGAAGGGAAGCTGGAAAACGTCTGACATGCAGCATGGATAGAGGAGACCACGCGTGTCAGGGGTCTCGTTAGGGAGAGGGCGGTGAGCCCTTTGAAGCACTCGTCATTATTTTCCAATCTGTGACTATTTATAGGGCAGGAATGTGGTCTTTGCGCGGGCCAGAACAGGGTGTAACATACACCTTGGGGTTTCTGTGGCTTATAAAAAAAGGCCTTTCCCCCGCTCCAGGTCCTCGGTGTCACCACCGCCAGCCAGCCCGTCTTTGTTGCCATTTCCTTTCCTATGTTCAGGTAATGTAAAGAGGTTCGGACCATAAAGACTAATGATGATGTTGTAACCTCAGGTTTCTCCTGGTTTTTAGGCCGCTTTCCCATGGCCGTGCCTACATAGAGCTATCAACCTATCCCAGAACACGGCCAGCCCCTCATTGGTCGAGCTCCGCTGATCCCATGATCCTTTGTGCAGGGTGTGACCGTGCTTGGCAGTGCCGAAAAAGAGTCACTTATGTTGTGGGCTTTCCCTCTCTCTTTTCATCTCCCCTCTCTCCCTCCTTCTCTCCCTCCCTCTGTTGGCTGCCCCACTCTCCCTGTGACTTGGGGCTCCCCATCAGCACATAGCGTGCGACCGTGGTGCGGCAGGACTGGGCTGTCCAACAGCAATTACACGGCTGAATCTGTATGAGTGTGTGTGTGTGTGTGAGAGAGAGTGTGTGAGAATGACTGACATTGTGTTGATAAGTATGTACCTGTCTGGGACAACTGTGTGAGTGTGTGTCTGTGAGTGTGTGTGTGTGAGTATGACGGACATAGTGTTAACAAGTACAGTATGTACCTGTGCAGCTCTTCTCTGAGCACGTGTGTGTTTGTGTGTGTGTGTGTGCCTTTGAAACACTTCACCATCTGGCAATGCCACTTCACCTAGCAGTTATTCACGTTGCCGTTGGTGATCTGGTCATCCCAAGCCAGGCATGGAAGCTGGATCCTGGCGCCCCATAAACAGAATTCCTGCCTGATTTTACAGTTGTTTCCTTGTCCCTGCTCCCCTCAACAGCATGTGCAGCAGGAGGGGGTGCGGGAGTGTGGGCCCGGACACTTCCCAGTGCCTCTCCACAGGCCCATGCAGCACCCTGCCTCACGGCCGCTGATCTGCTCAACACCACAGCCCAGCCGCGAGCGTCAGGCCAAGAGAGTGGGGGAGCCAGTAACCCAAACCAACAAGCTGTCAGTTTAAACGAGCAACGGTGTCCAGGTCAGGGAACGTAGTACCTGGTTAGCAACAGGAGCCTGCCAGACGGGCTGGGAGCAGGTGGCTGGAGGAGTGTGAGGGAGGGGGACAGGGGGGGAGAGGGATGGGGGGAGCAGTGTGGAGGGATGGGGGGTGAACGATATGCAGACCCCTGAACCCTCCATTTGCCAATACCATCACAGCTCAACCCTGGCGTTTGTAAACCATTTGGAAAAAAGGTATCATCCCTTTCTAGTTTAGAAGGAAAAGGAGCAGGTTCTTCAGGAGTATAAATAAGTACTCTTCTGTTAGTCAGATTCCACATGGTCACATGGCTTAAGACCATGAGAACTCAGGAAGGTCATTGATTGGCTGAAGCCCTGTGGCAATGCAGTTTTTTTTATTGGAGGATATGTGGAGAGGAAGCAGAAAGCAGCTATAAAGTGTGCTCGTATAAAAAAGGTAATCCCCAGTTAATTACAGGTGGGACGCAGGGTGCAGTGGCTCAGACTGTTGGGCCACCGCCTACGACCAGCTCTCTAGCCATGCAAGGCCCTCCCATAGCCGTACTAAACCGTACTAAACCGACTAAAATGTTAGTCAGTGTCTGTCTGGGCGAGTCATTAATGCACTCTAAAGTCAACTATAGACATAAGACAAACATCATGGCTGTCATGAGCCTTTAACATTGAATGATGGTTTCAGATAGTCATGAAAGGGTGAAGAGTCAAAATCCTGATTTATTCCGGGACTTTTAAGTCACGACTTGTGTCAGGGTCTTATTTTGTGTGTGTGTATGTGTGTGTTGGGGGGTGATACATTGACTCAGTCTGTGGTTAATGCTCTGGTTGCTGGTTTCACTCAATTTAGTAAATGCTAGTGTTTCTCCCATACGCATGCTGACAGGACCACTGCAACACATGTAACCAAGACCCACACACTTGCTTGTGGCCAGTGAGGGAACTTCCCTACCACACACAGTAGTGGTTGAGGATACGCCTACAAATTCTACACACACAAGCTGGCACACACACAAATGCACACACTTACATTTACATTTAGTCATTTATCCAGAGCGACTTACAGTAAGTACAGGCATTCCCCCCTGAGGAAAGTAGGGTGAAGTGCCTTGCCCAAGGACACAACATAATTTTGCACGGCCGGGAATCGAACCGGCAACCTTCCGATTAACATCCTGATTCCCTAACCGCTCAGCCATCTGACCCCCCATCTGACTTAACTCCCAGTGGGTGTGCACACACCACACAGGGAGGGTAATTGGAGCACAAAGGGCGGGTTGGATTGCCTATGTGAACAACTATTAGAGGGATATAGGTCATGCATGTAAGGGGTGTTAAGAGGCACTGTGGAGTAAGGTGACTGGTGTATGTGTGTGTGTTGGATGGGGGAATGGGGTGGGGGAGATGTGCCTGCATGAGACAGATGGTGTGGTGAATTGCTGTGACAAAAAGTAAAGTAAAGTTCTCCTCGAGTGTGATATTGCGGACAGCTGTGTGTGTGTGTGTGTGCCTGCCTGCCTCTGTGAAAATCTGTTTATCACATCATGAATGTTTGTGTGTGTTCAAAGTGCGTGTCATGCTGACAGGCTGATGGATAGCCTCTCTCTCTCTCTCTCTCTCTCTCTCTCTCTCTCTCTCTCTCTCTCTCACAAACACCCACACTCATTTCTCTGTCTGCTAACTGAAATACCGAGGAGAGCGATAGAGCAGTGTGTTTGAGGCTGCAACAACTGGGGTTACCCCAGACACACACATTCACCCACTGTTCTCCTGCAGCACTGGACCAGACAGTGCATCAGTCCTCATTCATCTCCATAAACAACCTAATCCCAGCCCATGTACAGTAAAGTACACCAGCTGCTCTCCTTAACTGTTAACTAGAACATCAGCAGCTGTTGTGTGGCCTGACAGCAATTGGCGAATGCACAAACTAAACTGATTTGTTTAGAAAATCTCACTTTACATTACATGTTACACTGGTAACAACCACATCTATCAAAGGTTGCACTTGATTGTTGCTGCAGGCACGACCATGGGAGAGATAGATGACTGGGATGACCACATGCAGACTGTTTAACAGAGTAGAGATATGAGGTTGAGGTGCATGAACCACGGAATGCTAGATTGGCTGATTTGTCTGGGGTGTGTGTGTGTGTGTGTGTGTGGGGGGGGGGGGTCTATTATGTGAGGAGTAGAGAGCAGCATTTCCCTAAAACACTGGAGGCTGAGTGAAATCGAGACTAATTCCTTGGAATGCTGCTTCCGCCTGGTTATGGCAAAAAATAGAAAAACCTTATTGTGATAGAGGGAGTTTAGCCTGGAGCGCCCAGGTAAAGTAATTAAAAGAAAACTGGGAGATTTCCCAAAGGAGCGACTCACCTCCCTCCCTGCTGGTCATCGGACACAGCCATCAGGCCAGCAAGCAACCCGGCCAGGCTAATACATACCGGGACTATCTCCTGGGAGAGATAGAGAGAGGTGAGAGTGGTGAGCAGGTGTCATGTCAATGAGTAAAGGAGGGAGAGAAAGAAGGAGAGAGAGAGAAAAAATAAGAAGAGAAAGAGAGAGAGAGGGGGGTGAAGAGAGAGAGAGAGAGAGAGAGAGAGAGAGAGAGAGAGAGAGAGAGAGAGAGAGAGATATGTGGCTCTCTTAACAAGGTGTAAGTCTGAACCTTCCCACCTGGACAAAAACAACTTTAAGTTGAACACTGTAAGAGCCCTGATATAGGAATGTGTCGCTGGCACTGAGGCCAGCAGTCACTCATTGGTCCATTTAATAATGTCCACTTAAACGTTGACTCAGAGCTCACAGATCACACAGGGAAATCTGATTTCCCTGTGTGATCTGGTCTTTGGGAGTAAAGGGAGTGAATGTCGAGATGGATGACAGATCAAGTGCATGTGTGTGTGTCAGTGGTGCTGCTACTTTCATCTAAGTGTGCGCTTGTACACCTTTGTCCAGAAATGCATGGATGGCCATCCCAGTCAAATCACACTGTTTAGCAAAATAGATAGGGTACAGGGGAGAGGCTGGGAGGTATCACCTTTCAAACAGCAGAAAGATGCGTTCTTAGTTAACCAGCAAAAAAATAAAAAAAACTCTGAGGTCATGTGACCGGCCATCCGCGTTAAAGGCTTCTGCTTTTTTTTGGGCGCCTTGCGCCTCATTGTGTAATCCACTTCAATCGTTCGGATATTGAATGCTCTACAGGATTTATGATAATCATTTGATACCCCTCTCGTGGTTAATTGTTTTAATAATCTACAAACCACATTATTAGCTCAACAGCGCAAATTACAGGGAAAACAAAGCAGACGAAGTATTAGCTAACTGGTTGGTAGCTAGTAGGCTACTGAGTGTAGCTGGCTACCAAGCAATACGTACACCGGGTGCTTTGAAGAACGGGATCGATCCGCTATGCAGAAGAGCACATCGTAGCAGGCATACTACCATTTTGCTCCGTATTGCTCCTACCTTCAGACCTGACCTTCGTCCCGGACCTGTAAGTCACTTTAATCTGAGCTAACTACTGCTGTGTGGGATTGCTCGAGCTAACTACTGCTGTGTGGGATTGCTAGAGTTAACTAGCTTAATGCTGTGTGGGATTGCTCGAGCTAACTACTGCTGTGTGGGATTGCTCGAGCTAACTACTGCTGTGTGGGATTGCTCGAGCTAACTACTGCTGTGTGGGATTGCTCGAGACAACTACTGCTGTGTGGGATTGCTCGAGCTAACTACTGCTGTGTGGGATTGCTCGAGCTAACTACTGCTGTGTGGGATTGCTCGAGCTAACTACTGCTGTGTGGGATTGCTAGAGCTAACCAGTACGAAGCCGAAGGGCGAAAATACAGGGTGTTGATATCACAGCCTGGAAACATAGCTGTAACAGCACCCTGGCCTGTACCTGTGGCGTTTCTGCAGCAGTTTGCCGTTTTTGCTGGCAAGCTATCTCCAAGAAGCTAACGAGCCACTGGACTGATGTTCTACGTGTAGGTTAAAACACCCGTAGGTTTGTGGTGTTAGTGACGCTTGTGACTGTGGTTATCCAGTTGGCCGGGATCAAGCCGAACATTTTGACACCGACATTGTCTATTTAGTGCAAAAATAGAGAGAGTAGTTAAGGTGGGGAAATATATATATATATATATATATGAGAGAGAATATAGTTTGTGCCTTGCAAAAAGCAGCAGACCCAATGATTCCTGATTCACAGGCCTGGGCTAGGGTTGTGAACTTGGGTGTAAGGTTTGTGAACTGGTTGTGCACCTTGTCACCTTGTCTGAAGCTGTCATGAGTGTTCGTGTTGCGGCAATGTTGTGGTAACATTTTTATTAATATTGCCACGTGTTAGGGAGGAGTTCTCCATTTGACAACTAAGGATTGGCAGGGAGGGTATGAGGGAGGCCAGCAGACAGGGAGGTGAGGAATGCAGTCCTTCTGTATGTTTGTGCTCCTGGAGTTGGGCAGCCCACAGGTATGTGTGGGGCTGCAAGGCTGAATACTAACCCTGGGTGGAGCCCCTCTGTCTCCGTTGCAGAGCACAGAGGCTCTACCGTGGGAGCAGGAGGGGAAGTTAGGGGAGTTAGGTGGCTGAGCGGTGAGGGAATCGGGCTAGTAATCCAAAGGTTGCCAGTTCGATTCCCGGTCATGCCAACTGACGTTGTGTCCTTGGGCAAGGCACTTCACCCTACTTGCCTCGGGGGAATGTCCCTGTACTTACTGTAAGTCGCTCTGGATAAGAGTGTCTGCTAAATGACTAAATGTAAATGTAAATGTAAGTTTGGGGCTGGACTGGGAGGGGGCAGGCGGGGTGAGGAAGGTACAGACACAGGAACAGAGGTTTGGGTAAACCAGGAAGATATAATCTGAGAATCTAACACTAATTATGATCGATGATAATGATATAACGCTAGATAGCACTTGTGGTGTTGGATGAGACGTTTGACTTTGAATATATCTGGGGGAAGTAAAGCGGAGGAGTCGTAGTTCTTCCTCCATGGTTATAAAGAGAATATTTTCTCTCTGCTATAAATGTAAGTGAGATGGATCTCCCTACTTCATCTCCTCCTGAGCTCAGGTTCTTGTCCCGCTCTCTCTCTCGTCTACAGTTTCACATCAATGCTCTTCCCCCCTGTAGAAGAGTCAAACAACATTACTCCACACAACTCACTTTCGATCGCATCCATCTCTATCTATCTCTCCCTCCCCTTCTCCATCTCTCCTCCTCCCTTTCTCCCTTGCTCTCGCTCTGTTTCGTAGTGGGCTCTGTAAAATGCCAACGCTCCGTGGGGAGAGCTTACCTCTCAGGTATAAAACTGTGCGTGTACGCTCTTGTAACTTTCCATCTTTTTCGGGGCTAGAACCAGATGGCCCTGTAATTGAATCCATGTGGAGGCAGTTAAAGACGATGAGAAAAATGAGAGAACGCATGCATTACACTGAGAAATGTAAAAATAGTCCCGCCGTGGACGGCGTGTGATTATACAGCTAATCTCTTGTTTTCGGGGCATAACCAACACACATCAATAACGCTGGAGACATACGTAAACAAGGCCTCGGAGGGAACACATGAGCGGGGATGGCTCGATCCAAGATTTCAGCGCTCCTGAGACGTTTCTAATTTGCGTTGGCAGAGTGAGAGGTGTAATAAAAAGGATAAGCAGTCATTAAAAGACTGAATATAAGGAAGAAAAATTATTCTTAAAATTTAACGATTCTACACCCTCTGTTATTAGGTTGGTTCAATTGATAAATAGCTGCATGAGGTCAGTGTAAGTTGTCCACCGAAGGTCACATACTCCAATTCTAATGAGCAGAATGGTTCATTCTTGTGATACGGTATCTTGATTCTGTTTACAAGGCACTTCCAACAGTGAAAAACTTTAAATGCCCCTGAAGTTATATCACCATCTAAAATCAAAAACACAAGACACAACAAAACCACAAACTAAAGATGTAATTCCTCCATCCCAGGTATTCCTGCCTCCTAACCAATCAGAAAGCAGGCTGCCTTAACCTCTAATAAAACGTTGGGACTGCAGCGGTTACCATAGCGCTGGCGTTAGCCCTAGCCTAACATTCTGATGGTGCCACCAGCTTGTTGCAGCTCACCCTAAATGTAATGTCATCCTCTGACGTAAACACAACCAATTAATAGGCCTTCAGGGACTTCTCAAAAAGGGTCCTAAACGCTGTGCTGTTGAAGCTACTGTAATGTGACACCATAGACTCTGCCCGAGACAGTTTAGGAAAGAAGAAGTTCTGGTTTGAATGGAAAACATGGAAGAGATGCCAGGGCCTCTTGGTTTACTGGCAGAGGGAGCTAGCTGTTCTCGTCTCCTGAGAGCAAGTTTGGCATGAGGCTTCGTGGCGGATCTGTTTTAACATTGTTATGATCTCTGGCCTCGCATTCTCTGGAAGGTGAAGTATGACACGTTTGACCTTTTAAAGGATGCTGTGTAAACCTTGAATCTTCTTCTCTCTCCCTCTACTTCTCTATTTTTACTCGCTCCTCTTTTTAAATTTCTAATCCTGCGTTTTGATAATCTATCGCATTCCAGCGACTTTACCAGGCTCCTCTCACCTGGTTGTTATTACTTATGGCCCCCTTGTACTCCTCCCTCTCCTCCTCCTCCTCCCTCTCCTCCCTCTCCTCCTCCTCCCTCTCGTCCTCCTCCTCCTCCTCCCTCTCCTCCTCCCTCTTCTCCTCCTCCCTCTCCTTCTCCTCCTCCCTCTCCTCCTCCTCCTCCACCCCCACTCTACTCACCTCTCTCCTGAAACAATAAACATAACTTTTCCATGGCACCCTGGCACACCACGTTCACTAATGCTGTAGCCCTGGCCAGAAGGCTCGGGTAGACTGACCTCTCAAAGTAACCGTCATTTGTAAAGGCCTTTGGCAATTTCTGGGAAATGTGAATGTGGGTGGGTGGGTGGGTGGGTGTGTGCGTGCGTAAGGGGGATGTTTCTTGAAGTTTGTGCCGGTAATGTCTGTGATTATCGTTTATCCACAGCTTAATCTCTGTGAGAAATGACCCGCTTATGTCGGTGGATCACGACAATGCAATACAGGTGACTGAAAGTTGATTATGGTCACATTAAGATGACTATCGTTTTCTATAAGTGGAGGAGACAAAGTGAGTGTTGCTGTATGAAAACCATCTGATATCCATACTTCCTGGGCTGCATTTCAAAGTATACATAAACTCTTCCACAGCATTCTCACCCAAAGCTCCTCCTTCTCATTTAACTCTGTACTTCCCCACTACTTTTAACACTGGCGTGAATTGTTGTACACACACATACACTCTATTGTGTGGTGGCTCGTTTCAGGGTCCACATTCTTATCATATTCCCTTTTCGTCCAACAGTGTGTGAAGTGTTCAGGGGTCATTTGGCCACAAGGATCAAAGGGACATTTTTTGGATGAAGAACCAGTATGTGTAAATAGCTTCTTAGGCTAGGTTTTTGTTCCAAGGTCCCAGGGACGTCAGGGTACAAGTTAAAGCACTCTGCAAGCTGAATCGGTGAAGCACATTGTTGGCTGAAATTAGGATTATTAGCAAAACTAGACATACATGAATCTTTTTAAAAGCATTTTCAACAATGAGTAATGAATATACAGCCAGTGATCAACCGTAAACATGGAACCAAACAAAATAATCATACCGGTATTATGGAAACATTGTGCTAAGTATGTGGAATAAACCACCATTAGACTGGGTCCAAACTGGGTCCTTCATGTATTAAAAAAAGAAAAAACTTTTAAAGTCTGGTTACGAGCATTGGCAGCCAAGGGAACTCTGAGTATTGATCGTTCGACCAGTTGCACGTGTTTTGACAATGAGGTACCTGTTCTCCCTCTGCTTTGGTTCTTCTAAAGGAACGATTTAGCAGTACAGTCCACAGCTCCAA
>NW_026911651.1:0-17330 GCF_963692335.1 Osmerus eperlanus
CACATTTTGTTCTATTGTACGATAGAAGTCAGGGGGCAGTAATGAGCCCGGTTTCTGCCCCTGGCTCCTGCCCCTGGCTCCACAGAACTCATTATACTGAGACAAAAACGCTGATCTACAATGCAGAACACAGTCTCGCTAGGCTGTAGCATTCATGAGGAATCCATTTTGTATTTGTAGGTTTATGTGTGTGTGTGTGCTGTGTCAGCGGGGTGTCGAACCACACAGCAATACACAAACCTGATAGATAGCATCAATATTCCATTCCCAGCATGCCTAATGTATTCATGTGTAACTCCCCTCACACACAAACACACATGCACTCCCACACCAACACACATGCACTCACACACAAACACACATGCACATTCTGTACTATCTGTCATATCAAACAAGTTTCGATTATTACATTACCTCTCGGTGAATAAACATTGACCATGCTAATGCCCTGCTACCTGATGTTGAGACGTTACCATGTTGTGATTGATAAAACATGTGCTGTTTTTCAATATAAAAGACTGTTTAAAATGCTCTGAAGCCCTGCAGTGCCTATCCTCACAGCAGACCAGAGTTTCTTAAATATTATTCTGGACTGCCACCTGACCTCCATCTTTTTAAACCCCCTCTCCATCTCAATGTCCTTTCAATAATTCAGGAGAGTGTTTGCTTTTAGTAAACATCCCTTCGCTCCCGTGGGTCGGGGGTTGTCTGAATGCCGTGTGCAACCAGGGGAGGATGTCTGTGTTTCACTGCTGAAGGTTTTGGGCCTCGCCTGTGGGTCAAGAGCAGGAGTGGACATTAAAATTCATGAGGAAGTGTTTTAATGCCGAGGCAGGGCGGCGCTAGCCAGCGATGTGAACACACAAGCCCAGGCTGACATGGCCTGATCCAGGCAGGGCCTGCAGCGTCAACATGCCCTGGGCCGAGAGGGCTACTCCTCTCAGTCACAGCCCCTGAGGTGGCCAGCCACTCGTTTCTACACAGCTGTGTGGCGCTAACTGCCTCTAGGAATGTCGGACTGCATCTGTTTACCTGAGACTGTGTCTGTCCCGCGTCTCAGAAGAGTTCTGATCTCAGAGCGGAGATCTGTTCTACCTTTCAGATGAACAGAACAGGCCCGGAAACGAGATTAACGGAGGATTAAACCCAGTGACGGAGACTTTAATTCTAGATAGTGTGCACTGTATTAATCAGTACTGAGCAGTATATACTTTTTGTCGATTCTCGACATTATTCATCCAGTATACATTGTCAGTATATTATATCAGTATCAGTATTCCAGAGCCACGGTGCTGTTGTTTAGGGGCCTGGCACAGCTTGGCTCAGTTGTTTGGCACAGTCCTGCCTGGCTCTGAAGGCAAGCCAAGACAGCTGCATCTCTCGCTTTCCTTCTCTCTGAGGCTGGCATCAGCTTCACGATGACACAACATGACCGACAATCTCCAAGTACAACAGATTAGTTGCGAGTCCATGAGGATTTGGTAGGGGCATCCTCTTATCTGGAATGTGGCTGTTTTTCTGCATCGTATATCTGTAGGGAAGCATATCACAGTCTGGGAATTTGCTTGAACACAGTACCTGTGCCAGTACCTGACTGTGAAGGTAGGCAGTATTCAGTGTGACACCAAAGTCTTCTGAACCAGCGCGTTGAGAGGAAGCCGTCTGTCGGCCCTTCCTCAGAGAACAGACGTGGAAAGTACCCAGATTAACATCTTATCTGTTCTTCTCAACGCAGCATCTAAGGCCTGATCCTGCTGCATCAGACGAGACGGCACTGTGGAGAAATTAGCTTGATTTAGTCCACAACGACCTCTATTGATTTCCACTACGCTGACTGTCAGAATGAGTATGGGGAGATGCACGGAGGACGTCACTGTTATCACGGCAGCCAATGCGGCTGATCAGTTTCTCCTCAAACGAACTTCTTTCTCACACTACGGAAGTTAAAGACGTCATTAGATCTGACTGCGGCTGGCCTAATATGGCTGCGTGCTATTGAATTAATTACTTTTCGCGCTCCCAGCGAATAGCAGGCGCACATAAATGCTCGCACATGCTCACCCAAACATCTGGAGCCCTGATTTGATACGCGTGTATCAAGAGCCATTTCTATGTAAATGCATCAGGGTGTATTTGTATTCCTAGGGCCCGTTCTCTGGCATTGTCATTCACCTGTGCAGCCCAACAGGCCAGAACAACACACATCTAAGAGACCCATGGCTTGGATCTCTCTGAATACAAATGATGACTCAGGCAACTCTACAAAGAGCTCTCCCTCAGTTGACACAGACTTCCACTCTGTTCCCAGACAGATAAACATTTGTTGAGATGAACTCAGCCTCGGTGAATCTGCCTGACCAGTGATGGTGAAGTGTGGTGCTGTGGTCGTTTCTTACTGGTCGGTTACCGACCAGGGTTCGTTCAGTGACGCCATTATCTGTTAGCATCCAACCCACAGCATGGAGGGTTCTGACTTACACTGGAAGGTGAAAACAGCACCACTGACCAGACTCTCAGAGACACCCCAAACACGTTCTGACAGAACACCTGGCCTGGAGGAGACAGTAAGACAGCTAACTGCATGGATACATGCAGCCGGACACAGTCAGAAGCAGAGTTCAGGGAGAGGCAAGTGTAAGATCACAGCCAGGAAGCTGTCCCTCGCAGTACGACTTCTGTCTCCTGTAAAACCTTGTTACACGAGAGGCAGAGAACCGTCATGTCAGAAGCTTTCGTGTTCGGAGCACTCTGTGGGGACACGATGGGCAGTCAGTCTTTGAGAGACTCTATCTCTCTCTGTCTGCTCTTTTGTACATTTCAGGACTTTCCCAAGAAGCAGGATTTTCTTCCTGTTTCTTTTGCGTTTCATCCCTCTCTCCGTCTCACCTTTCCTCTGCCGTCTTTCTTTCTCTTCAGTCCTCCATCTCTTTGCTGTGTCTCTACATTCGTTTTTTCTCTCTCTCTATTTCTCTTCCTCCCACATTAACACTTATCTGCCACATTCATTTACATTTATCTATTTTTATCTCGTCATTTCCCTACCCTCTTCATCTCTCTGTCTCTATAGCGTTCTCTCTCACCTTCCTCTGACTGGCTCTAACCTCCCGGTCTCGCAGAACGGCAGAGAAACTCATTATAGTGGAGGATTAGATCGATCAACATGAGGGGATAGATGCCCAGTAGAGAGGCAGCCAGGCCAGGCCAAGCAATTTATGCCAACAATGGAGTTCATCCCCGCAGATCCCCACAGCCTCGCAGGAGAAAAAAAATCACCGTGGTGACTTAGTGGGTGAAACACACTCATAAACTCACACACAAATGCAACACACACTTATTTTAAATGTGTATTGCTCAGTGAGATACTATGCACAGGACACAGCTTTGGCAGGAGAGTAAGGTCCTAATGAGTGCTGGTCAGTACAGGTCTATAGAGTCATGGGAGGCGTGGCCAGGCATGTTCCAAAAGAACCGAACAGATCGGAAAGCAGACATTGGATCGGGTTGTTGCTCGGTGGGATGTCTTTAGACTGGCCTCCTCTCCCCCCTCACATCCCCCCCCCCCCTCCTAATTTCCCAGTGGAGTCAGCCTCGGCACCCCATTCAGTCCAGCAGAGCTTATCTCTGCCTCAGCCCTCTGACTCAGGACATTGCACTGCCGGGATTGTTAGTGTGTGTGTGTGTGTGTGTGTGTGTGTGTGTGAGTGTATGCATATGTGTGTGATTGTGTATGTGTCTGCATGTGTGTGTGTGTGTGTGTGTGTGTGTGTGTGTGTGTGTGTGTGTGTGTGTGTGTGTGTGTGTATGTGTATGTGTGTGATTGTGTATGTGTCTGCATGTGTGTGTTTGTGGGTGTGTATGTGTGTGTGTGTGTGTTGTGGGGTTAATAGAGGATTAGGCATAAGACCGCATCAAAGCAGTGGTGTGCAGCTTTCCATAAATTAACTTCACCTTTTGTCTCTATTTGTTGTTTATTTATGATTCCTTATTATTATTATTTTGGGGTAAATCCATGCAGATGAGCGAGTAATCCTGTTCTGGTTGTAGGTGATAGTGGTGAGTGTTGTTTACTGAACTGTTACATCACACTCAGGTGGAGATGAACTCTGCCACCAGGAACTGAAGCCTGGCTATCAGAAACTACAGTCCTGTTATGACATCACAGGGGCAGAGCAGGGCCATGATAGGATAGGAATCATATTACAGTCCTGTTATGACATCACAGGGGCGGAGCAGGGCCAGGATAGGATAGGAATCATATTACAGTCCTGTTATGACATCACAGGGGCAGAGCAGGGCCAGGATAGGATAGGAATCATACTACAGTCCTGTTATGACATCACAGGGGCAGAGCAGGGCCATGATAGGATAGGAATCATATTACAGTCCTGTTATGACATCACATGGGCAGAGCAGGGCCAGGATAGGATAGGAATCATATTACAGTCCTGTTATGACATCACATGGGCAGAGCAGGGCCAGGATAGGATAGGAATCATATTACAGTCCTGTTATGACATCACATGGGCAGAGCAGGGCCAGGATAGGATAGGAATCACACTACAGTCCTGTTATGACATCACAGGGGCAGAGCAGGGCCAGGATAGGATAGGAATCACACTACAGTCCTGTTATGACATCACAGGGGCAGAGCAGGGCCAGGATAGGATAGGAATCACACTACAGTCCTGTTATGACATCACAGGAGCAGAGCAGGTCCAGAAGCTGGATAGGATTCATGTGTTCTAGCAGATTGGCAGAGGAAAGATGGATTAGAAACAACCAACACAGATTGAGGGAGAGCCATTACCAAAGAAGAAAAGAGAGAGTTTGCAAAGCTTTTCTCTTGAAAGAGTGATTGATGTTGTATATAATTGTTGTATAAATTCCATGTATGATGCCATGTAAAGATTTGTATCAAATAAAGCATTGTGTGGTTATTAACATACTGTCAATTTCAAGTACAAATAAGAAAAAGGATTGCAATTGCATGAATTAAATAATGTTATACATCAGGAATTGTATTACATCTGAATAAATTAAGTGGTGGCACCAGTTGCAATTGGCAGGCTTTTCAGAAAGAAAGAATAGCTACAAGATTTATCACAGGGCTAATGAGATTCATGTAAGACAAGATGTACCTCTAAAAGGTATGTATAGATTCTCACTGTGATCTCCCACTGTGTTCTTCTGTTAATCATCGAGGTTTCAAGACTGTTTCTCGAATAAAAGTACAAAGCTGGTTTAGGCGTAATTGTACACATTAAGAATGGTAATCATGCATCTGAAACTCAGCCAGCGCAGGCATTCATGCACAGCTCTCCTGAGGAATATGCAAGGAACTGGGTACCCACAATCCCTTTCACCACATGTTGTCCTGAGAAAGTGCAGGATTCTGCAGGCTCATACACATTTTCATCTGCACAGAGCAGATAACTAGCCCCTTCTCCACCCTGCATGTGCTGCCTCCCCTCCCCTGTGCCCACAGACAGCCTTACCTGAGGTTGCTGCTGGGGAGTTTGTCTGTCCAAACATTCATTATGCTCATGGTTAAATCCAGCACATGCATGCACACACACACACACGCACCCTGACACACACACACGCACCCCTGACACACACAGAGTTACTGTAGAATGGAGAGCAGTTGGGCAAGGAGGAACAGGAGCTCAAAATGTGTTGGAAAATCAAAGCCAGAGCACATGCACACACACACACACTGTTGTGTTGTGTGTGTGTCTCTGCTGAATCAGCCACTTTGAAGTGTTGGGGCTTTGATTTAGCCCAGATATTTATGAGTTTGGCCCCATAACCTTAAAATCATTTTGTCAGAGAAATCAATGCCTGGTGATGTGTGAGTCCTCTGAGACTCTGGGTGACTCCAGCTGTGCCAGGAAGGAGTCCGGTGAGCCTGGTGCTGCCGCTTGGGCTGGGAACCAATCAGAACACTGGAAATTCATATCTGACCTTGACAAAGCATCAAACAACGTGACACACAACACTGACCAGACACCAGCTGGGTCTGTCTGTCCAGGTATAGGTTGTGATGCCTGCAGATGATGATGCTGTTAGGGATGTCCTGGTCTGTCTTCCAGCTGGCATGAACCAAATAGTGCCTGATGATACCAACAAGCGGAAGACTAGCTCCACCCAAGGGCAGAATGGACTCCAGACAGCTGGGCCCTGGTGTCCCACAGGGTCCTCACTGCTCAGAACAGTGGCTCTGATTAGATATCCTAAGCAGGGTCCATGCAGCAAGGATGACACATCCTCTGGAAGAACTGGAGCTTGATAAGAAACACCTGCGTTGATGCGCGATTGATAACATTGTGATGATACGATTGATCTCGTTCAGATCCTGTTTTCTCCTCATGGACTTTCATCAGTGTGTATTGTGTGATGAATGGTAGCCCGTCGAAAGCAAACTCATTGTGTTTCTGATGATGAGGTGTCACTGAGGTGTCACATGCCTGTATCTAGGGACACGCACACAAGTGGATGGTAATTGATCAGGGTAAGTCCAGCGCAGAAGCTGTTGGATCTGAATGCGAAGCGGGTTTGGATTGGACGTGTCACTTCAAAGGGGACCATTACACTGCTGTTTATAAGAGGAGGAGGAAAAGGCTTTTCTATTTGTCTCCGTACATATTTCGGTCTCTCTTCTTGTCTCTCTTGTGCCAACCCAACAGCTGTTTCTCCTCTGGATGGCCTCCAATAGGCTGACTGAGACCAGACTGAATGGGTTTTTAATTTCACTTGTTAATTGCTGTCATCCCCTCATTCCCCTCCTCCATTCCAGTGTGCTATGCTGCAAACTTTTACCGAGCAGAAGAAAAAAAACTGATGGGGAAGAGGAGAAGGAAATTGCATGTTGGGGTGACAGACGGCAGAGGTGGGAAGAGATTGATGAGCCTGGGAAGGTGAAGCGAATCTTGCGAAACATTTCAGATGAATCAATATACTACACTGATTATGAATTCAGTAGAACTATTTGCTGACTGATTGGATTTTTCATCAATCATGAAGAACCTTCCTGAAAGGTGCAAGGAAGCTTCCCCACTTGATCAGCTTCACCCTGTCGCTGTCTGCTCGTCGTGGACGCACAGACGAACACAAGTGAGGCCATTAACGGTAGATATTACTGTGCAACTAGGATTGC
Source organism: Osmerus eperlanus (assembly GCF_963692335.1). Classification (NCBI taxonomy): domain Eukaryota; kingdom Metazoa; phylum Chordata; class Actinopteri; order Osmeriformes; family Osmeridae; genus Osmerus; species Osmerus eperlanus. The sequence goes on from NW_026911651.1 coordinate 7,157, forward strand.
TTTCACTGAATGCATGCTATTGTCCAGCTCGAAGGCAAGTTCACAGTAATAGCACTGTGATAGCAATAAGACTTGACTCACAGGTAATAAAGACAGGCCATTCATTTGTAAATGACTACTGGAAGAAGGGAAAATGTTCACTTTGTCCTCATGGGTGTGTTAGGTCTGCATAATCTGAGACTAATGGACTGCAAGTATTTTTGCCTCACACACTTAATGGAGCCACGCAATGCACACACACACACACACACACACACACACACACACACACACACACAGACGCACACACACTTATCTTTTTTCCAACTGTATGAAAACCATTTCCCAGTTGCCTGAGAAACATTTTAATTTAACAACCCATCTGAAACACATACCCAGACTAAACAGATTAGAAAGTAGCCTTTAGAAGTTTGACCTTTGCAAAGCTACACCTGCTTGATTTCACTCCGATAAAGAAGGAAACACCAAGCAATTGGTTTTACCTCACTTCCTGTGAACAGTGTGGTGAGTCACCAGTCAAGCCAATACACTCATGCAGACAGATGGAACCACTTGTCAGACGGCCCTTTTACCAAGGTGCAACCTCAGCGTGACAGCTTACAGCCCATATCTTCCAGTCTGGCACAACTGAAAATAAGGGTCTGAGGTGAGGTGTAACTGTGTTTGAGTGACCAGGATGATGTCAATTCTTCATTACTGCAATCGAATTCCATGATGAGGGAAAGAGAGAGAGAGAGAGAGAGAGAGAGAGATTTAAGACGCCACAAGCTGCCCGAATCCTGCATTTATCCAGGTGTTTTGCCTAATCACTCTGCCGTGGTGCTCAGTCCCTTTTCCATACACAAACATGGCCTCCCGGCCAGCTGGCAGAGGAGTGTGATGCCACATCTCTTAGCTGGCACACACGAAACAGTGATCGCCTCAGTCTTGGGGCTCTGGTTGAACTCATTACCAGAGCTCAAAGCACATTAGTGCCGTCGAGGTGGGCAGCCGGCCACACAATCCTGCTGCCAGGTTGAGACTGTAGTCAGCCTGGGAGGCAGCCAAAGCCAGGAAGAACCCAGGACACATCATACGTGGTTAACACCAGGAGAAAGACAGAACTCTTTCAAACGTGCCCTTCACAGCAAGCATTGTCTGCCCTCTAGTGGAGGGGCTCTGTTATTACAACAGATTCCCCTCATCCAAAGCAATGGATCCCAAATGATATATATTTTTGCCCCCCCATCTCATCCGAAATAATACATACATGTGATACAGGAGCATGTGAACATATATTTTATTCATTTATTATAAAAACAGCAAATACTTTCAGCATTAAAAGGTATTCAGGTGCTTTTTAAAGAACTTTTCTTCACAGGGACTAGGAGTTCAAATCATCAGGGTCTGACCCAGTCATCGCCTCATAGACAGCTCCCCACAAAAAAACAGCTCACATTTAATCAGTAAAAGCATATGGAGGCAGGCTGATACAGCAGTCCTCCACTAGAGGACAGCATGACCCGCTCTTCCCCCTGCTTCTGTGTTCTCCCGTTTTACAGTAAGCCCCGGAATCTCACCCTTTTTTTTCCCTTTGCCCTTTCTCCCTCCTCCTAACCCCTCTCTACACTGAATCCTCCTCCTCCCTGATTGGTTTCAGACCAGCCCACTGAGCTCTTCTTGCCGACTCAACATTCCACAGCTGGAGACTGCACACACACACCCACCCACTCACACACACACACACACACACACACACACACACACACACACACACACACACACACACACACACACACACACACACACACACTCACGCACACCCTCCCATTTCTTTATTCCTCACTCTTCTCTCTTTCCTTCCCTTCTGTCTGTCTTGGTCCAGTTTACAGGGCAAAAAAAAAACACACTTTTTTTCATACCGGCTCTCAGTGAAACACCAAATGCTTCCATCTGAAACGGCCCAGAGCATTCCTTAGAGCTGGGGTACAGAAATCCGGTTAGGAATCAGAGCAGTGGGAGGAGGAATGTTGGAGGAAATAGACAAAACTGATTGGTGACAAAACCCGTCTGAAATAGACAAAACTGAGTGGTGACAAAACCCGTCACCACTATTCCAATTCAATTCTAAAACACACTGTTGCTTGGTGTTTCTCTTGCCTTAGATCTAGTATTTAATCTACTACAACAATCTCACATGTATCTCTCTCAAAACAAAGTCGGACTGAGGATGATGAAGGTGGTTGAGTTTTGGTCATGTTCTTTGGTTTCTCAGAGCTGATTCCTGTATTTTAGGAAGGTTGTTATCATGCACATGTCAATGAGTACTAAGTAGTCATAACAATGGCAAAAAATACAAACACTAGACAAACATTCATACCCTAACACTGCTTCAAATCCATCTAAGCCAAATGAGATTCAACAAATCCAAAAAAGTACCGTGGTAATAATGCATCAACGGACATGTCAGTGTGGTTAACAACACTGTACAGCTTTAAAATAAACTATTCTCAAGATGGCAGCTGGAAGTGCTGAAACCGATCACAAACATTGACTCAGAAATAGGAACATCTAAATCGGACCTCTAAAGATGTCCTCACGTGATGTGCTAAGAGGATCGAGAAGCAAAAGTTTCATGTTGCTCACAACCTCTCTCCCTCTACCTTATGTGCACACATCCTCCTCTAACGAGACCCTGGTGTCTGGGACAGGCCAGGGACGGTTTGGGGCCTGTCACTGTGTGTTCTGTGACTGTGTGTTCTTCCACACTGCCCTGCCTTCTGAACAGCTGGAGCTGCCGTGCCGGGGGGCAGGAGAGAGAGAGGGAGGGGGAGGGGAGAAGAGGCCGAGGGGGAGGGGAGAGAGGACAGCAAAGGACAGACAAAACTACAGGTACACATGCATCATCATTAACACAAGTTAACTACAGCTGCACTGATTTTGACCAAAAAAAACAAAAAAAAACAACCTCAGGTAAATCCTACCATGGCATAAAAAGATCGGTCCTGTGGGAGAGTCTGTTATGGTTGTGAAGATAAAGAGCAGTGTCTTTACTTTGCTTTGTGCTTTGTGAGTCTTTGTTTTGGATAATTGCATATGGGGATTCGGAATGACACACATGAAAAGACAACAAATAGACTTAAGTACAAAAACTCACATCAAAGAGGTGCAGTCCTGATCCCAAAATACTTTTGTCGACATCTCACAGATAAGATAGGATCTGATTGGTTTAAAAGGTTTCAAAGTGGCAGTGTATGTCTTGGTACAAGGGGCCAGAGGGGGTTCTGGGCCTTTCATATCTAATCTGATTAACGTACTGCGTTCCACACAGCTTTTCACGATTGTACAACGGTTTTTAAAAAAGGGGAATAAAAGGTCTATCCAAAATCAGTTTCCGAGTCCGAATCAGTCTGTCCCTGCCAGCTCCACGTCTGGTTCTGGAAGACTGTTCTACGGTTCTACTCAGGCTGCTCGTTCAGTTCCATGTCCGACACCAGGATGTTCTTCTCAGCCTGCTCGCCGGGGTTGGAGTTGGTGCGGCTGTAGCGAGCCCCCTCGTAGGAGCCCTGCGCCCCCATGCTGCGCCGGCGGTACAGGTAGATGATCCCCACGATCAGCACCAGCAGCACCAGCCCCGTCACCATGATCAGAACCAGGGTGGGCAGGTGATCCCCCTCCGCTGAGACACGGGGAACCAGGGAAGGAGAGAGAGAGAGGGGGGGGGGGATGAGGCTGGCTTAGGTCACATCTAGGTTCCTGATATAATACGCTGTACATAAGAGACCAGCAGCAGTGCGCTGCATACCAATGCACAAGGACCACAGGAGGTAGGGTTGATACTTACAAGTGACGGCAGAAGTCTCAGCACCTGTGAGAAAAGCAAAGGAAAGATTTGTTCACTTGAAGTTTGTATTTCCTCGATTCGACCCCAGCAGAGCTGCATGTGAGGTCTAAAGCGGGGTGCTGCGGTGTGAATGGGGCCTTACCACGGGGCCGCTTGCAGATGACTCCGTGGGTGCGGTTCTTGCAGGAGCCGGGCTTCCACAGGCCTGTGTTGCTCTGGATCCAGAAGCATGTGTTGGGGGACAGCATGCTCAGGTTGGTGTCCTGCACCTCCCAGTTTGTGAACTCCACCTCAGTAGTCTCTAACCACATCAGACTGGCCACTGCTGAACGCATCAGGTACACACACATACACACACACACACACACACTTCTCATCGAGTGTTGCGTTCCAAGCGTACCAACCCTTCCAAGCTCCGGATTTAAAGAGCAGTGGGGGTGGATCAGTGTATATAAATACGTATCAAAATACGTCAGAGCGCTGATCCCTGGGTGGCCTTACCGTCGGGGTTAAAGGTCAAGCCCAGCCACGCTCCGTGGGCCTGGTCCTGGTAGCTCTGAATGTGCTCCCACACAAAGCCGTTCTCTGTCTCATCCAGCACTGACAGGAGCTGGGCACCCACTGGGAGACACGTGTTTAAATACCATGTTAGGACAAAGATAAGGGAAAACAACAACTAACATACAATTGAGAAAGGGAATGTAGAGGAATGAAGGGGAGTCAAATCTCAATATAAATACAGAGACATATTGATATGTTGATACATTAAATTATGTCTATTGTGAGAGCATTACCAAGCTGTTGAGATTTACTATACACAATATCAAAGGTTAAGTGTGCATGCCAAGTGTTGTCTTATAAAAGTAAAAAGAGTCCTACAAAGGAAGTATCTGTTAGATCCTGGGATTATAAAGTATCGTACAAACATTCTAATTTTGCGTGACTGGCCCACCGAGAAGCCAACTTTAAAAGGGCCGCCATTTCTGGTCCTGTGCATGGCCTGTGTGTCTGGCTGGGGAGAGGAACCCTAACCCTTCTGGTCCTGTGCATGGCCTGTGTGTCTGGCTGGGGAGAGGAACCCTAACCCTTCCGGTCCTGTGCATGGCCTGTGTGTCTGCCTGTGGACAGGAACCCTAACCCTTCTGGTCCTGTGCATGGCCTGTGTGTCTGGCTGGGGAGAGGAACCCTAACCCTTCTGGTCCTGTGCATGGCCTGTGTGTCTGCCTGGGGAGAGGAACCCTAACCCTTCTGGTCCTGTGCATGGCCTGTGTGGCCGGCTGGGGAGAAGAACCCTAACCCTTCTGGTCCTGTGCATGGCCTGTGTGTCTGGCTGGGGAGAGGAACCCTAACCCTTCTGGTCCTGTGCATGGCCTGTGTGTCTGGCTGGGGAGAGGAACCCTAACCCTTCTGGTCCTGTGCATGGCCTGTGTGTCTGGCTGGGGAGAGGAACCCTAACCCTTCTGGTCCTGTGCATGGCCTGTGTGGCCGGCTGGGGAGAGGAACCCTAACCCTTCTGGTCCTGTGCATGGCCTGTGTGGCCGGCTGAGGAGAGGGAGCCCTCACCCTTCTGGCAGGAGGAGCGGGCTTCCTGCGGCAGCCTCAGAGTCTGCAGGTTGAAGGAGTAGCAGTGGTTCCTGAAGGGCACCCAGGCCCAGTTCCCCAGGGAGGTGGGGCACTGCCCCGGATACATCCACTGGTGAACCGTCCCCTCGTCTGAGGAAGGGAGCAGGACAGGTTATCATGTTGTATCTTAAGATGATGATATCCGGTGTGCTATCAAAAAATCACCTCAGCTAGCCTCTTACCATGATTGATCTGACAGATGGCAGCTTTCAGTTTGGCGTCACAGGGAGTCATGGTCCACTGCCCTGTGGTGGTCATGTGACCACATCCAGGCAGGTGATTGGGTTCCCCTTCTCTCCAGTCAGTGTAAGTCAGTTCTGTTTCGCCCAGCCAGGTGAATGTCCGTCCCTGAGGATAGAACAGAATAGCTGTTATCCAATTCCGGCCCAGAAACCTACCTCTCTCTCTCTCTCTCTCTCTCTCTTTTTCTCTCTCTCTACATAATCCTATTCTTCATGCCCCATCTGGTGCTCACCCCAGAGTTGTAGAGAGCGATCCAGGCAGGAAGGTGGAGGCTGTTGATGAGCAGGGTGAGGAAGGCCTGCTGGTACGGGCCTCTCACTGTCGCCAGGGTCCCGTTCAGAGACTCGCACACGTGCAGAGCGCCCGTCCAGTCCAGGCTCTTCTCCACCACGCGGTAGGTGACCCCCCCCAGCTCCACCGGGCCTGACAGGGAGGCGGGCAGCAGGGCAGGAGCAGGGGCCATACCTGGGTCTAGGCGGCCAAGTCAATTCAGCACAGAGAAAACAGATGTTTAATGTGAATAGAACAGGTGGAGTCATGAAGTAATGTTTCCCCCCCGATCTTTCCGGGTCCTCTGACTCACAAACGCGACAACCGCCTCTATAAACACCGTTTTAAAACCCTGTAAAATTACAAAAGCTATCTCTAGTTGAACCCATTCGGCACGGTAACATGAACACACCTTCGAGACATGATACAACCATGTTGAAAATGCAAAATAAATGGTCCACTGTTGCATTGCTGTAGCACGAAACAGGCCAATACCTTGTTTCTTCTGACAGATGTAGCCATGCTTCTCCAGCTCACAGGGTCGTGATGCCCACATGCCAGTGTTCTTCTCTGGGTTCCCATGAAGCATCACCACACAGTTGCCCTGTCAGGTGAGAGCGACGTCAATCAACCGTGGTCCAACACTGAACACAAAGACCTATGATGTCAGGCATTATCTAAGGATTGGTCACAGAGGTACCGGGGTCTTGATGTGGAGGGGTCCGCTGTTGTCCATGGGCTCCCCGGGGGCCCAGTTGGTGTAGCTGAGCAGCCCAGGCTGGGCCCACTGGAAGTGCCCTTTAGCGTCGGACGTCAGACCCACCCAGAGGTCAAAACTGACGTTGGTCAGCAGGGTAGTGACAAAGGCTGTGGGGTAAATCAATAACTGGCGTCAAAAGTCTATGTGTGTATGTGTGTGTTTATGTCAGTGTATGACAAGAAAATGTGAGCCCGAGTGCGTGTTATTTCAAAGTACCTTGCTGTAAGTGATTGGACACCACGGCCAAGACCCCAGCCTGGGACTCACACATGAGCTTGGCCGCTGACCAGCTGGCCCTCCTGTCGTCCTTGCGGCCGAACACCTTGAGACACTACGGGGGACACACGGCCCGAGGTGGGTTAGCGTGAGATCAGGTGCACGTGATCGCAGCAGCATCGCACAGCAGCGGTCACCGTTTCTCCCGCGGACGGGTGGGATTACGCGAGCGTTATCGTGAAGGACGGAGAGCCTGGCCAGCTGGTGCGGAGGAGCCGGCCGAGCGCGGCAGAGGGCACAGCGAGTCACCACGGCCGTCTATTTAGAGCCCCTACCTTGTGCTGGAAGGATGCCCAGCCCTCGGCACAGCCCATGGGGGGCAGGGGGGAGGAGGGGGTGGGGGGGATGGTGCCCGTGACGTTCACTCTCTTACAGATGTAGGGCAGGTCTGTGTGGCATTTTTGATCCGCCCACTCGCCTAGGTTTAGGAAAAAACGGGGAGAGAGATGAAGCGATGGCTTCACCGGACAACCTGAACACGCGGTTTGGGGTTTGCGGCCAGGGCCTCGTCTCTCACCTTTGCTGGCCGATGTGTGGACGCACTTCCGATCTCGGCTGAGGGGGCGGGGCCTGCTGAGCCCCCAGGACACGTAGTTGAGAACCGAGTGGTCTGACCAGCGGAAACGGCCTTCGTTGTCGTATGTGTGAAGCCCCACCCACCAGTGATCCCCCTCCACCTTAGGAAGCTGCAGGTGCGAGACAAAACCAAACAAACCAGCAAATAAACCACCATCTACCGTCAGATCATCACACACACACACACTACAGGCCTGCTGAATGGAGTATATTCTGGTGTGTGTTGTGACGGTAGGCACCCCGAAAGCGAGAGAGAGGTATTCTCCGAGTACTCCGAGGCTTGTACAGGGTGTACCTTGTGCAGGGTGTTGCCCAGGAAGACCTCCTCGTCAGCAGAGTGGACGGAGGCCAGCGAAGCGTCGAACCAGGAGCAGATCCTCTGGGCCTGGTCCCACGTCGAGCGGTGGTCGAAGAACTTATACTCTGCCTCCTGGAACGCGAACCATTCGTTAGCCCCAGAGTCTGGTGGGGGAGAAGAGGACACAGAGGGCTTGAGAGGGGGAGAAGGTCGTCCAGTGTTAAGCTCAGAGTGAGGGATTCGGGGAGTCCGGTTCAAAGACTGACCTGGAGAGAATTCTGGTTCCACCTCCACACTTCCTGTAAACGCCAAGAGCACAGACATCTGTATTTGCGGATCAATCGTCACGTTCAAAACGTAAGACACGGCTCAACGCAGTCTTGTCGTTTGAATGAGGAATATTCTTGTTCCAACGCCTCGTGCAGCCAATGCCTGAGCTGTTGCTGCCCAAAGCCTCACACACAAAGCTAGCTTTGTGTGTGAGTGATTGTGTGTGCAGTGTGTGTGTGTGCTACCTCGGGGGATCTTGCAGATCCAGTTCAGCTCAACGTCACAGTGCATGGCTAGCCAGGTCGTGGTGCCTAGGTCTGCTGCTGCACACTGGTAAGTGTTGTAGTTGTAACGGCCAAAGTTCTGGTAGTCATACTGACACACAAGGACATGGAGAGTAAGACTGAGCCTGATATGAATACAGCTTTCACACAATAGCGTAGAATAATACCGCATGCCTAAAAAGTTGTCGTGAACGCTATTTCTGGGGTGTGACCCTCACGGTGTGACTCACAGCCAGGCCGTCGCTCCACTTCCAGCTGCCGTTGTCAATGGGGTTCCTGCGGTTCAGCCCGATCCAAAACCAGTGCTGCTCATCGTCCTCCGACTCCCTGTGGACCATCATCATCACCATCATCATCATCATCATCATTATCCCTGTACCACCACAAATGATACAACTCTATCCCAGGATTCCTTGGAACAGCAGTCACCTCTTCAAGCACTCCACCCCCTAAAATGAGATTTCAATGCGACTCATTAGAACTACCTGGACTTGACTGCTCCCCTAGATGCACACCTACCCGAAGGTCTCGTGGAGAACCCGTAGAACAAACTGCTCCTCCTCTGGACCGCTGATACTGAGCAGGTTGGCCCCGTGTATCTGGCAAAACAGGTGGGCCTGCAGCCACCTCAGCCTTAGGTCCGGGTGAGAGAAATGGAACACCTGGACACAAACGAGATGCAACACCAGAAGCAAACACATCAGAGTACCGCTGCTGAGTCGGAAATATCGATATAAACCAAAACCAAGTGAATACAAAACGAAACGACCCCTAGTCCGGTCCAGGTACGAGTCGGGCTGGGGTACCTTGTAGCAGTGGTGCAGTTTGCTGTCGCTCTTCCACCCCCCAGGGCAGGCGCCCGTGAGGCTGGGGGTGGGGCGCGGGGCAGGGGCAGGGGGCTCAGGACTTATGGAGGTGCCCTGGTCCAGCCTGCAGATGAACTTGGCACGCGACGAGTCACACTCCTTCACCTCCCACAGGCCTGTGGCATAGCCTGTCGCCATGGTCACACAGCCTCCCTTGCCTTTCCCTGATAGAGAGAGAGAGAGAGAGAGAGAGAGAGAGAGAGAGAGAGAGAGAGAGAGAGAGAGAGAGAGAGAGAGAGAGAGAGAGGGGGGGGGGGGGGGGGAGGGAGGGTGAAGACCAGGTAGTGCACTGCTGCCGGTGAGAGGAGAGCTAGTCCGGTTGAAACACAGAGAGGTAGAGAGTGAGGCCTAGCAGCCTACCTGGCTGGTCTCTGTTCCAATTGGTGTAGGACACCTCGTCCCCGCTCAGCCAGTGGAAGTACCCAGGGCTGTTCTGGTCACTGAGGGCAATCCAGAAGGAATCTCCAGAACGACCAAACACAAGACTGCTGACAAAGGCCTGCTCAAACCTGTAAACTCATGCACAGAGACAGGGGTTATCTTAGATTAAACACAGATGTGTGGTTGGGACTTGTTTAAGTATCTTAAAACCCTTGATATATCGCACATACGGCTTTTTTTAGAAGATGGCCACTATATCATACATATGTCATGGTTGTATTTATACACTGGTGTACCTATTGGTGATGGTGACAAGACCAGCCCCACTGCCCACACAGGCCTTCTTGGCCTCTTCAAATGTAACCTGGTCCTCCCCGACCCAGTAGCAGGCTGGACTGTGCCACTTCCAGCCCTGTGGAGGAACAGAGGAGAGGAAGGGTGGGTTAGGGATGGAGAGAAGGTCAAGGACATTGGGTAGCGAGAGACGGTGTGAAATCCATTCTT
>NW_026911652.1:0-2500 GCF_963692335.1 Osmerus eperlanus
TCAACAGAGGAAGTCCAGGGCACGGAGAGACTACCCTCCGGGGTCTGGCCGGCAGGATTGACTCGGCCTGGAGGGAGGAGGACCGTGGGTAAACGGCGGGAGTAACGTTGACTCTCTTAAGGTAGAGAGGGTCCGGCCGGCAGGGTTGTCTCGGCCTGGATGAACGGCCTGGAGGGAGGAGGACCGTGGCTAACCCTCCAAAACCTAAGTCCATTTTGAATGGGAGTCAATGGGAGGACTCCCAGGGGCACGGGCGCTGTGCCCTCCAAAACCTAAGTCCATTTTGAATGGGAGTCAATGGGAGGACTCCCAGGGGCACGGGCGCTGTGCCCTCCAAAACCTAAGTCCATTTTGAATGGGAGTCAATGGGAGGACTCCCAGGGGCACGGGCGCTGTGCCCTCCAAAACCTAAGTCCATTTTGAATGGGAGTCAATGGGAGGACTCCCAGGGGCACGGGCGCTGTGCTCTCCAAAACCTAAGTCCATTTTGAATGGGAGTCAATGGGAGGACTCCCAGGGGCACGGGCGCTGTGCCCTCCAAAACCTAAGTCCATTTTGAATGGGAGTCAATGGGAGGACTCCCAGGGGCACGGGCGCTGTGCCCTCCAAAACCTAAGTCCATTTTGAATGGGAGTCAATGGGAGGAGGATTCCCAGGGGCACGGGCCGAGGCGCCCTCCTGTGGACTCAAAAGGGATAACATGTCGGTGGAAAATGAATGGGAGTCAATGGGAGAAGGATGACCAGGGGCATGACTCCAAATGAATGGGAGTCTATGGGTGCCGATGGAGGCGCCCTCCGGTGGACAAGAAAATGAATTACAACTCCATGGAAATGAATGGAAGAGTCCCAGGGGCACGGGCGCTGTGCTCTCCAAAACCTAAGTCCATTTTGAATGGGAGTCAATGGGAGGACTCCCAGGGGCACTGCATCACTGGCACTTTAGCCTCCAAAACCTAAGTCCAATTTGAGTGGGAGTCAATGGGAGGATGCCCAGGGGCACTGCATCACAGGCACTTTAGCCTCCAAAACCTAAGTCCATTTTGAGTGGGAGTCAATGGGAGGATGCCCAGGGGCACTGCATCACAGGCACTTTAGCGTCCAAAACCTAAGTCCATTTTGAGTGGGAGTCAATGGGAGGATGCCCAGGGGCACGGGCACTGTAAACAGGGGATGCCCAGGGGCACGGGCACTGTAAGCAGGGGATGCCCAGGGGCACGTACTTCTTAAAGTGGGGTTATTTTGGTTTTAACACAGGGGGGGTGCTTAAGAGTGGGTGCACAGGGCCCCACGGTGATCAGGTAGTGCAGGGGGGTCCTCCCCGGAGGTGTGCTTGCCGCCCTGGGAGTGCTGTTCCCCGGGGAGGCCAAGAGTGTAGTGTTGTTCCCCGGGGCTCCCAAATTTTGCAGTGTGAGAGTGTGTTTGACTTGTTGAGTATTTTGTGGGTGTGAAATGCACCGTTTGGCGCCCGAAAGTGTGATTTTGCTGGGGATGGTTTTGTTCTTCAAGTGAGGGCAAGGGGCAGCGGTGTGTGCGGTTATTTTCCCCGAAAAAAGTGTCCCCATTTCGGTAGGCGTGTTTGAAATGTTGTTTCGCTCGCAGCGTCGGGGAAATGCGCGTGCGGCCGCGGGTCTCGATGTGCCCGTGTTCCCCTCGGGCATACCTATCCAACGAGCCCTGGGTGAAGGTGCTACGAGGTTCCTAAGTGGGGATGCCTGTACATGAAGCCCTTGTTCCCAGCTTTGAATGCACGTTTCCAGCTTGAGAGAAACGGGGGCTTAAAATTCACAGTTATTCGCCCGAACGTGGGATTTCGCTGGGGACGGTTTCTAAATTCAAGTTGGCACGGGGGGCAGCGGTGTGCGCGGTTATTTTCCCAGGATTGATGATCCCCAGCTCGGTGGGTCCGTTTAAAGTTTTGTTTGGGCTCCCGTTTCGCGGGGAAGCGCGTGCGCGTGGCGAGCCTGACCTCCCCGTGTCCCCCTCGCCCAGACCTTTCCAACGCCACCCGGGTGAAGGTGCTACGAGGTCCCGAAGTGGAGATGCCTGTCAATGAGCACCTTTTCCCAGCTTTGAATGCAGGTTTCCAGCTTCAGACAAAATGTGGCTCCAAACGTGCAGTTTTGCGCCCGAACGTGGGATTTCGCTGGGGACGGTTTCTAAATTCAAGTTGGCACGGGGGGCAGCGGTGTGTGTGGTTATTTTCCCAGGATTGATGATCCCCAATTCGGTGGGTCCGTTTAAAGTTTTGTTTGGGCTCCCGTTTCGCGGGGAAGCGCGTGCGCGTGGCGAGCCTGACCTCCCCGTGTCCCCCTCGCCCAGACCTTTCCAACGCCACCCGGGTGAAGGTGCTACGAGGTCCCGAAGTGGAGATGCCTGTCAATGAGCACCTTTTCCCAGCTTTGAATGCAGGTTTCCAGCTTCAGACAAAATGTGGCTCCAAACGTGCAGTTTTGCGCCCGAACGTGGGATTTCGCTGGGGACGGTTTCTAAATTCAAGT
>NW_026911653.1:0-5000 GCF_963692335.1 Osmerus eperlanus
AACAGTTCCTATTGTGGAGGACAATAGGGACTATGGGAATCCCTCTCTCAACACACACACACACACACACAAACACAAACACAGGTAATCAGGTCAGACCTACACCAGAGAGTACAGTCCTGACAGGAGAAGTGTGTGAAAAATGGTGAGGAGATGCAGGAACAATGGAAACATCACTGGTGGATGACTGAGACAGAAAGAACACACCAGCCTTCTCATTAACGCACTGTAGAACAAGGAGACAGAGAGAGAGAGAGAGAGAGAACAGGAAGAGAGAGAGAGAACAGGGAGAGAGAGTAGGGAGAGAGAGAGCACAGCTACCCAATGCGCACACCGTGAGAGAAACAGTGAGACATTGAGTGAGAGAGAGAGAAGATAAAGAAGCTTGTCTCTCTGGGAGGAGAGAGAGAGGGCGTGGTGAGAGGGGAGTGGGTGGGGGGGGGGGGGGGGGTGGTGCTCTGTGCCGAGCCATTTTCCTCGCCGCTGCCTCATCCAACCCTGTCCTGACTGAACTCAGCATACCAACTCAGGGCCATCCCAAACAGTTAGCTTAGCTTCCCCCTCACACCTCCCTCTCCCCATGAGCCTGCCCACTGAGCACTGTTCTCCTGGCACTCCTCCCACTCTAGAGAAAGAAGAGACTCTCTGGACGGTGGGAGGGGGGCGGGGGGGGGGGGGGGTGGGTCAGTTTTAGCGCTGTGTGTTCTCACCTCGGCCTCCAGGGGCAGTGCAGCCACGTCGCTGCTGACGGGCAGACCGGTGCTCAGGCCGTTGTTCAGCACGGGGGCCCTCAGACGGCTTCAGCTTGCCAGGTCAGACCCAGCAGGTTGATCGCTGCATGGGGGGGGGGGGGGGGGGAGGGAGAGAGGGAGGGAGGGAGAGAGAGAGAAAGAGAAGGTGGGAGAGAGAAAGAGAAAATAGGAGAGAGAGGGAAGACGAGAGAGAGGGAGAGATTATTCATTGCAACTAAAAGAGTACCACTGAAGGAATTGGGACCGACCCTTGTCCTCACAACACGCACACACACTCGGTGGTTGCGCTCAGAACCTGAGCCTCCACCAGGGGTTCTGCACAGCTTGGCCAGGTGACAGGACTAGAGAGGGCAGCATGCCAGGTCACGCCATGCCAGGTACAAAACTCAACAGAACAACCTCTCTCTTTCGCTCTCCCTCCCTCTGTTTCTCTCTCTCTCTCTCCCTCCCTCCCTCTGTTTCTCTCTCTCTCTCTCTCTCTCTCTCTCTCTCTCTCTCTCCTATCATGCCTTCTCGCGGAAGCCTTGGCACATTCTCACAACGAGCGAGTGACAGATGAAGGACTACTCTCCTTCCCCCCTCTCTCTTTCCCTCCCTCTATCCCTCCCCCTCTCTCTTATCCTCCCCCTATCCCTCCCCCTATCCCTCCCCCCTCTCTCTCTCCCTCCTTTGTCCCCTATTGTCTTATTGTGTGCTGGTGGTGGTACAATGTTCTGAGCTCTCTCCAGACTGTGGCAGCTCTTCATTCTGCCTGTCAGTGTTCCCTCCTCTCCCAGCTGACATTAAACCCCCCACCCCACACACACACTCACTCCAACAACACACACACCCCCCTGCCACACACATACACACACAGCGGCCACACACACAAACACCCCTTCCACACACCCACACAACCCTACCACACAAATACACACACACACACACACACACACACCCCCTACCACACAAATACACACACACACCCCCTACCACACACACACACACACACACACACACACACACACACACACACACACACACTCACACACAGACAGACAAAGACCCTCGAGATACAGCAACACCTCCTCCAGCAGCAGAGCTGTGGAGGAATGACTAGCCGAATCTGGAGGTCCATCAATGATCCTCTGTCCTGTATGGGTGGAGTGTGAAATTCTGTGTGGGTGTGTGTTTTTGTGTGTCTTGTGTGTACGTGTGTGAGTGTGTGTTTGTGCGCGTGTCTCCCACCCCCTGGCCTCACCTTCACCGCACTGGCCCATCACACCTAGATCTCAGCTCTGGAAATCAATTTCCCTCTTGTCAAATTCTATCTCCACTCGCCGGGAGAGAGCGTGTGCACACAAAGAAGAGGAGGGAGGAGGAGAGAAGGAGGCGAGGAGACGAGGACGAGGCGAGGCGTTTGGGGCTGTGCTGCCAGGCAAGTCTTCCTCTCCTCTCGTCTCCTCTCGTCTCACTCCCGGTCAAAGGAAAACGCTGACACCTCAGGTGCTACATGGCCTCCTATGTCAGCTCTTCTTTATGAGTCACACGGAGAGAGAGAGAGAGAGAGAGAGAGAGAGAGAGAGAGAGAGAGAGAGAGAGAGAGAGAGAGATGAGAGAGAGAGAGAGAGAGAGAGAGAGGGAGGGAGGGAGGTACAGTACCGTAGAGGGAGAGAAAATAGAGAACGAAAATGAACTTCTATGTCCTTTTCCCAAAGCCCTCTACGCCTCGCTCCTTCTCGCTCTCTCCTCCTCTCTCAATCACTCGGATGCCCCCCACACTTTCATCTCTCTGCCCTGACCTTCATCCACCCTCCTCCTCCTTTCTGTTCTCTCCATTCCACCGGCTCCAATCTGTCCCCTGACTGAGATAACATGGAGACACAAACACACACGCACGCACACACACAGATGTTATCTTTCAGATCAATGAAAGGATTACCTATTGAATCAGTGGGATGAGACAAGCAATTCTACCGTCCATTTTTGAGCGTGTGTGTGTGGTTCGACCGTGGGTGTGGATCAGCGCGGTTTATCCGAGGTACAGACAAAAATGACCCATAGGTGGCACTGTTACACTTCGGAGAATCTTCCTGGAAAGCCGGCACATTTCTCCAGCAACAAGTTTCTTTATAGGGAGAGAGAGGAAGGGGGAGAAGGGAGAGAGAGAGACCATGTTGCCACAGACATTTGCCAGTTGCTAACCCTAGACACTGTGGAAGAAATGTATATCCACACGGCCACACACAAACACACACGTAGATCACAGAGCCGGGTCTAACAAGCGAACGTGTTCGATTAAAAATAGATTGCTGGTGCATGAGGTTTTTTTATGTAATCCTAATGTATTATTCAGTCTGGCAAAGTGCTGTGCGCTATCATTTGCCTTAGACAACATCCCAAACATCACTACAACATGGGAGGAGCAGGCAGGCCACAGAGGAAGGAGGGATGGAGGAGGTGGAGGAGGTGAAGGATGGAGGGTGGTGGAGGTGGAAGGATGGAGGGATGGAGAGGTGGGGACAGCTGTGAAAAGGTAGAGATGTGAGCAGTAAAGAAAGACGAGAGAAATAGAAGATTGGATGCAGGGTTGGAGAGGGGGAGGGGGAGGGGGAGAGAGAGGTAGAGAGAGAAGAGAGAGAGGAGAGGGAGAGGGGGAGGGAGGGAGGGAAGGAGGGGGAGGGAGGGTTGTGTGGATAAACGGAGGGATGGAGGGCTTGGTGGAGACAGAGACACACATGGTGTTCCCAAAGCTAATGGGGAACACGCCTTATCTGCAGGGTGAAAAAAGGAGAAGAACCATTAAGGAGGAGAGCAGGGAGCGAGAGACCGTCAGAGAAAGAGAAAAACCTAAAAAGGGGCAAATTAGGCTGCAAAGAAAAGACAGGAAGGGGAATATAAGAGACCTGGGAGAAGGAGGTATTAGAAGATAATGGTGAGGACACATGACAGAGGGAAGGAGAGCGTGGTGAGAGGGGTGAAGAAGGGGGGGGAGGAGGAGGAGGGCAGGAATGAGTGGGTCTTATGTCCTATTGTCAGTTGATTGGGTACGTCAATGTTGTGTCATCATGGACCACTTAGCCCTCACAAACAAACATGTGATAATGTATGTGTGTGTGTCTGTCAAGAAGTTGTGGACATCCTGCACATGCACACACACACACACACACACACACACACACACACACACACACACACGCGCGCACACACACACACACACACACACACACACACACACACACACACACACACACACACACACACACACACACACACACACACACACACACACGTGAACCCTCTCACCCTGTTTTTCTCTCCCTTCACTCTTTTCTGTCCTTCTACAGCCCTACCTGGGCCTGCACATTGCAACCAGGGCCGGCCAATGCTAGGGCCCTGCACCGATGACATCACCCTATTACACGCATCCTAATTGGACCAGAGAGAGACAGGGACCGCTTATTATGTTAAAGGTAATCTAGCACTCCACTTAACACACATAACACACACACACACATTTTATTTCTGCCATCTCCCCTGGCCATCCAGATAAACGCATATTAACTGTTCTAATTTACCACTAAATGAAGGAGTCTGACCTCAATTAGGCTGGTAATTGTAGCTGAGCCTGGTCCGGTCCAAAGCCTGCCTGGCTAATTGGTTTAGGAAGTCTGGCTAGCTGCTAACTCGGGATTCTCTCAGTCTTCCTCCTCCTCCTCTCCTTGTCTGTGACCTCTCTCATTCTCCTCCCTGCTCCTCCTTTCTCCTCATCATTCACAGTGCTCAGTGAGCACGGTTTTATGTTTCTTTCATCACACACACACAGCGACGCGCGCACGCACGCACACACACACACACACACACACACACACACACACACACGTAAGCTTGTGCGCTCTAGTCCACACCTACACACAGACAGAAACACAAGCATAATACACACCCCTAAGGGCAAGCCTTGTCTGACTGATGCAACAAAACTGTAATTGACTGTAAGATAAGGTGAAGAGTTTCCCAGTACCATACACAGCACATACATGCAGCTATGGACTCCAGCCCTCAATGTTCAACACCAGTGTGTGTGTGTGTGTGTGTGTGTGTGCACGTGCGTGTGTGTGTGCGTGTGTGTGTATGTGTGTGTGTGTGTGTGTGTGTGTGTGGTGTGAGATGAGCTAAATGAAATAAGATGTGTATCTGAGCTCTGTCCTCTTTTCTGAATCCTCATTTCCTCCACAGATCGCTGACAGTGAGGGAAGAGAGAGAGAGAGA
>NW_026911653.1:7500-10000 GCF_963692335.1 Osmerus eperlanus
CTCCCTCTCTCTCCCTCCCTCCCTCCCTCCCTCCCTCCCTCCCTCCCTCCCTCCCTCCCTCCCTCCCTCCCTCCCTCCCTCCCTCCCTCCCTCCCTCCCTCCCTCCCTCTCTCTCTGTCCTTTCTACTTCTCTGTGACACTTTCCCTCTCTTTCCCTGTCCTCCACAATGCCCCCTGACACACTCCCTCTGTTCCTCTCCTCTCTCGTTGATCAATTAGGGGACATTAGTCACAGATATTTCAGGTGACACGGGCCTCGGGAGAGTCAAGTCCTCTCTTTTCCCCTCTTCCTCTCCTCTCCTCCCTCCGCTCTGCTCTCCCCTCCCGTTCTCTCCTCTTCTCTTCTCCCTTCCGTTTTCTCCTCTCCTGGTTCCCCTCGACTCTTGTCACCTCTGTCCCTCCCCCCTCCCCTCCCCTCTCCCAGTGACACAGTTCTCCCCCTCCGTCCTCTCCTCGCTCCGTCCTCTCCTCGCTCTCTCTCTCCGCACACACATTAAACACCTCCGACAGGCCCGGCCTTTCCGGGCGTCGTGGGCCCCTTCTCTTCCAATCCCTCTTCCCCCCGTCGTCCCTCACGGTGCGGACAATGACGGATCAGCTTCACCCCTCCCCTCCTCCCTCCCCCCTCTCCTCCTCGCGGCCCCCTCTCTCCCCTCTCTCCGGGTCTCAAACCCGCTCGCTCCACCTCCTCCTCTCTCAGGAAGGATCGGCACACCTGTCCCCCCCCCGTCCGCCCCCCCTCCAACTGATCTTTATCTCTCCTCTCGTCCCTCTCTCCTCTCCTCTGGTCATCATGGCAGACCCGTCTTCCCACTGCACACGAACCGCTCACCTGTCTCCTAGCAACCCCCTCGCCTCGCCTCGCCTCGCCCCCTCCCTCCCCCCCCTCTCCGCTGCAGAGCCCAGCAAACAAGACGCTGACGGAATAAAGAACGAGTTCACCGATCCCTCCTCCCTCCCCTCCCCTCCCCCCCTCCCTCCCTCTCTCCGTCCGTCCATCCAGTCATTCCTTCACACTCACAAGGGCTTCTCTGACAGTGCTGGGGCGCTCTGGGTGTCTCTGGTCACGCACGCACACATACACACCCTGTCTCCTCCACACTTGTGCTGTCTCCATGCAAGACCTGTCTCCCCTCTGCAGGTCTCTAGTCTCCGGTCTCTAGTGCTGGCTGGATGGGTTCTTGGTTTGGTAAACGTGAAGCGGTGCAGTGTGTGGAACAGTATCTATGTTTCTGAGAGGACACAGGCCGCTGACACAGAATGAGGCAATAAAAATAACCATCCAACTATCTCTCTCTTCACTCACTCTCTCTTTTACTCTCTCGTTCTCTCTCTCCTTCTCGCTTTCCACTCTCTCCCTTATCTGTCTTTGTCTCTCCTCTCTGACCCTCTATTTCCCCCTCTCTTTCTCTATCACCGCACTCTATCTCTTTCTTTCCCTGTTTCCGAGCCCCTTCTAAGAAAGGTGTGAGTGGCCACTTGAGCAGCGCACACGCACACACACACACACACACACACACACACACACACACACACACACACACACACACACACACACACTTGAAGGAGCACAAAGAGAAAAGTGCTGCTCAGGCACATGTGTCCTGGTGTAATTTATGAGGGGCTCCTGGGCGAACGCCTCTGTGGGGTCCGCTTCACGCCGCATGGCTCTGGGCACTGCAGAATCCCCCGAGTGACACACACACACACACACACGCTTCTGCACACAGACACACACACACGTTTCTGCACGCACACTCACACACACACTCTTACATGCTTCTGCACACAGACACACACTCGTTTCTGCACACAGACACACACGCACACACTCTTACACGCTTCTAAACACAGACACACACTCCCCCCCACATACACTTTTCCACGCTTCTGCACGCATCCACACACACTCCCACACGCTTCTGCATGCACACACACAAACGTCCAAACACACACTCTCACACATCCACACTGAACGCTACAAAATCCTTCTTTATTTTTTTTTACAAGCTTTGAACTCTCCTGAGCCTAGTGAGAAGCATGCACGATTAGTGCCACAACAGGCAAGGTAAACGTTGGGGTCTGGGAGACAGTCAACACTGCCCAGGCCACCACAACAACAACGCAACAACACTGGAGCCAGACACACCGTCACCCCCCACCTCCAGTCACCACCACCCACCTCTCATATGCTAAAGGCTGGAGTCGCCGGACAGAGTCTCTGCTTGATGGGTCTCCCACCTCGTCGTGTAAGTTATTGTTGCTTTTGCAGTCCTATGATGATAAGTAAGGGTCTAGATGTGGTCTGATCTGGTTGTTCTACAGGTGATAGTCGTGTATAAAGGGAATTGTGAGCAATTGTTCTGTGGATTCTTGATCTCCTGAGTGCTTCTCCTCACCTCTTAGTCTTTCTCTCTCCGATTTACAAGAATCCTGGTAGAGTAGGTAAGATTTACAACCTTCATTGTGTAACATGTTTGCCTTGTCGTTGACTTAATAT
>NW_026911654.1:0-3000 GCF_963692335.1 Osmerus eperlanus
GTTAGTATTATGTAAATGTGAGTAATGTAAGTGTATTGCCTAATGTGAAACTGTGTAATCTGTCTTCTACATAGTACTGGAACATATTAATTTCAGCACTTCTAAGGCCGATTTGAAACATGTATCTTGCATTGTTTGCTGTTGGATGAACTGATTGTTAAAAGTACTAAACTGAAAGAAGATCATACTGTTGTGTTTCGGTGATTAAACCAAATGTTCCCATTACATATTACAATAATCTTGTGTTTGAAACAATGATTATGTGGACTGGAAAACATGTGCAACTGACTGAAAGCATTCCATCAGGTTTTGAAAGAATGACTAGCTGCGTTACAAGTGTGATCAGTTTGGATTTTTGTACTAAGAGTTTTGAAAATGTACACCTTACTTGTGAAAATAGTACCAAAGCGAATAAAAAACTGTAACTGTGAAGTATCATTGAACACACTCACACACACACACACACCTACACACACACATACTCACACACCAGAACCAGAATAGTGCAGCTGTTTCAGTTATCTCCAGTGTAATCATGGTGGTGAAGGTTTGAGGGGTCTGAATGAGGCTAGACTTATGAGGTTTCAGATCCTCACACACACTCAAACACACACACAGAAGTCCACACACACACACACACACATACACACTTACACACAGAGGTTTAAACACATGTTCTCTCTCTCACACTCTTGCAAGTCCACACATGTAGAAGCATTCACATGTGATTAACATTCGTATTATACACAGCACACACGCACACAATGTATCTAATAACTCAACTAAACTGTGAAACTACAAATAAGAAATGTGTCATGTTACAGCCATGAGTGTATAATATAATACGCCTTGCTCAGCCCAGCTCCTGACACCCCAACACCACAACACACGTCCTGTTCTAAGATTCATTATCTACCCTTCGTTACCGTGTCGGTAATAAATGTAATCTACATGACCTCTTCCCCACAACGCCATCCTCCTGTTTCAACAGTACAGAACGTTTTGGAATGACCTTCACACCGATGCACAGCCAGCACAAAACACACATTCAGTCAGTGAGAGAGAGAGAGCTGGGCATGCTGCAGATTGTTTCTTTTGTCCAGTCATGCAGGAACATGCATCACTGTCTCTCCCCGCTGCCTAACCCAACACCCGCTAAGATGCAGAAATATCAGCAAATGAACATCTTTCCTGAAGGCTCGGGCATGACAGATGTTGGCTGTTTGGTGGGGCGGCGGTGTAGTGGTCATTAAGCAGGGAGGGACTTCTGCATCTAGACACCAAGAAGACACTCTTCTGTTTCAACTCTGACTTCTGTTCGAGGGGTTTTATTGTGAACAAGGAAAGAGTTTGCGTGGAGGAGAAGGTGTTGGGGTGCTGCCTGCTGGGACTAAGGCAGGTCTGGGGTTGGAAGCTGAAGAAGAGACAGATCTGTAGTTCTACAGAACAGGACCAGTATCTGATTGGTCTCTGCACACACTGTTTGTAATGAATGTTGTTGTGGCTCTTTCGCTTTGTTCTAGAGTGAATTAAGTGTGTGTAGGTGTGTGTGTGTGTGTGTGTGTGTGTGTGTGTGTGTGAGTGTGTGTGTGTGTGTGAGGGTGTGTGTGTGTGTGTGTGTGTGTGTGTGTGTGAGTGTGTGTAGGTGCGTGTGTGTGTGTGTGGGGGGGGGGCTGGAGGAGGGAGGTTTGTGTGACCTGTTGTAGAGGTCAGCAGGCCCTTGTTCACTTTGTCAGAAGGAGGAACATTCCTGTGGGGCCATGAAGCCGCTTCCTGACAGACTTCCTCTGAAATAAGTGATTGTTGTCTTGACTGGGAGCTAGTGTGTGTGAACGAGGTAGAGAGAGTGTGTGTGTGTGTATGTATGTGTGTGTGTTCATGTTTGTAAATGAGTCAAACACTAAAGGAAGTCTCTATCTCTATTACGTAAGTGTTCTGTGTGTTCTGTCTCTATTTATCTCTATCAGAATGTTTCTACAGATGTCAGTGTGTGTGTGAGTGTGTGTGTGAGTGTGTGTGTGTGTGTGTGTGTGTGTGAGTGTGTGTGTGAGTGTGTGTGTGTGAGTGTGTGTGTGTGTGTGTGTGTGTGTGTGTGTGTGTGTGAGTGTGTGTGTGTGTGTGTGTGTGAGTGTGTGTGTGTGTGTGTGTGTGAGTGTGTGTGTGAGTGTGTGTGTGAGGGTGTCTTCCTTCACCCTCGTGCTCATGCCAGCATGGTCCTCAGGGAGTTCCATCCACTCACGTTGTTTCATAAAGCAGTCGTGCTGCTTGCAGTGTTAATCTAATCTGCATATTCACCATGCTGCTAATGAGGCTGATGTGATGGCTCCGCCTCCCAGCCTTCTCAAGCTCTGATTGGACACAGCGTTCATCACATAAAACATTATATAGGGATGTGTGCTGTCATGTTGAATGTCACACTAAATGCATCCAGATCACAACATCCGCATGAATTAATCATTTGATTTTCTTAAAAAGGAAATTAAGTCAGGCACAACCTACTGTAACTCTGTGGTGATCAACCCACCATGATAGAAACATCTGATTCATTCCTGCATGAATTTAAAGTGTTTGTTTTATCCACCAACTTGTTATGGACATGTGCCTCACAAGTTAGGAAAAATGTGAATAAATGAAACTTTAAATTTGATTATGGGCACCATTACGTGGGCATAGACAATGAAATAAACACACACGTCACACACACACAGACACACACACATACAAAGACACATGCACACACATGTATATACACACACACACACACACACAGTGGGCTCCTCTCTTCCCTGGTAATGATGCAACCTAATGAACATAAGTGTGTGCATTAGACCAGCTAATCTTATTGGGCCGACAACATGAGCTGGTTCTGTTACCCCCAACTAAAGGGCCATTGTTCTAAACACAGACAGACAGACAGACAGACAGACAGACAGACAGACAGACAGACAGAGAGAGAGAGAGAGAGAGAGAGAGAGAGAGATAGCAAAAGTACACACATCC
>NW_026911655.1:2500-22500 GCF_963692335.1 Osmerus eperlanus
ACCAGATCTACCTGAGAGCAGCTATAGGTAGCAAGGCTTTACAGAGCTGAGGGCAGCAGAAGGTAGCAGGGCTGGGCAGGGCTGAGGGCAGCAGAAGGTAGCAGGGCTGGGCAGGGCTGAGGGCAGCAGAAGTAGCAGGGCTGGGCAGGGCTGAGGGCAGCAGAAGGTAGCAGGGCTGGGCAGGGCTGAGGGCAGCAGAAGGTAGCAGGGCTGGGCAGGGCTGAGGGCAGCAGAAGGTAGCAGGGCTGGGCAGTGCTGAGGGCAGCAGAAGGTAGCAGGGCTGGGCAGGGCTGAGGGCAGCAGAAGGTAGCAGGGCTGGGCAGGGCTGAGGGCAGCAGAAGGTAGCAGGGCTGGGCAGGGCTGAGGGCAGCAGAAGGTAGCAGGGCTGGGCAGGGCTGAGGGCAGCAGAAGGTAGCAGGGCTGGGCAGGGCTGAGGGCAGCAGAAGGTAGCAGGGCTGGGCAGTGCTGAGGGCAGCAGAAGGTAGCAGGGCTGGGCAGGGCTGAGGGCAGCAGAAGGTAGCAGGGCTGGGCAGGGCTGAGGGCAGCAGAAGGTAGCAGGGCTGGGCAGGGCTGAGGGCAGCAGAAGGTAGCAGGGCTGGGCAGGGCTGAGGGCAGCAGAAGGTAGCAGGGCTGGGCATTGCTGAGGGCAGCAGAAGGTAGCAGGGCTGGGCAGGGCTGAGGGCAGCAGAAGGTAGCAGGGCTGGGCAGGGCTGAGGGCAGCAGAAGGTAGCAGGGAGCTGGGCAGGGCTGAGGGCAGCAGAAGGTAGCAGGGCTGGGCAGGGCTGAGGGCAGCAGAAGGTAGCAGCTGGCTGGGCAGGGCTGAGGGCAGCAGAAGGTAGCAGGGCTGGGCAGGGGCTGAGGGCAGCAGAAGGTAGCAAGGTTGTGACTCAACAGCTGTGGGACTATAAAGTTCCACTAGCCAGTACATCACACTCTAAACTCGACTATATTTTATCTTCTGCTTGTCTGATCAAACAATGTGTGTGTGTTTGTGTGTGAAACAGAGACGATCTGTCCTCCCCTCCCTCAACCCTGGCTCTCCTCCACCCGCTCAGCATCTGAAAGTTCAGAGCAAGGGAGCAAGCAGATGGAGAGAAGGAGCAGAGCGGGGGAGCGATGAGGAGGAGGAGGAGGAGGGTGCTGTTACACTCCACAGCATCTAATCATCCCTGTCTGCAATCTCAGTAACACACACTTCTCAATCAGGACATAACCTCAGAGAAGGGGCTTTCTCTCTTCACCTATTCAAAACTTCATCCTTCTCTCTCCTGTTTCTTCATATCTACACCTCTCTTTCTTTCTCTCAAACCGTCTCTCTCTCTCTCTCTCTCTCTCAATCACACACACACACACACACACACACAAACATAGATCTCAAGATTTAACATGAGAACATCCCTCTGCGTCTCTCCTCACGTCTGACCCGGTGCCCCAAACAAATCCTGAATTAATTAAAGAGGGAAATCCCAGTGGCCCTCATGCACACACCCACACAAACACACATACACACACACACATACACACCAACACAAACACCGTCCTCCCCCCACACACACAGACACACACACACACAGATTGGGTGTCTCTCCCACTCAGTTGCTGGTAGAGGATTAGTAGAGCTTGTTCAATGATGGGAGTGTTTCTAGAAGGCCAGATAGACACAGTAACCAGCCTGCTTATGCCTGTGTGTCTGCATTACTTTACTTTACTCTGACCTTACCTTCAGTTTACATGGCCCTACATTACCCTCACTTTACCTTTAATTGCCATACCTCAGAGTAACTGAAACATTTTCAGTCAGGCCACCATTGAAAATGGAAACATACAGTATTTCAGCCTCTCCTGAAACATACTGTAGATGTGTCCTTATCTCCTGCACCAGCCAGCCTGCCTTCCACTGGAGAGTAGAAGCATTCTACTTTAGTAGTTAGACTCTAACTGTTAGAAGGCTGCACACTGATTTGACCCAGTATGAACCCAGCTGTATAGCAACACTGTCTAAAGACTCCATACCCAGACCCAAAGGTATAAAGGAAATGGTTGATGGAAAAAGGCATGTGATATACCTTTCCTCTCAGTACTCAGTACTTCACAGTGTGTGTGTGTGTATGTGTGTGTGAGAGCTCCAATGTAGATATGTAATTTATCATTTCTGACTGTGCAGCTTCCATTACAGAGTAAACAGGCTCCCTGTATAGAGGACTCTCTTACGGGTGGCCGTACCCCTATGCCCACCCATCCAGCCACGTGTGTGTGTGTGTGTGTCTGTGTACATGCGTATGTGTGTGTGTGTGCCCACCCAACCAGTCCAGGAGGTAATTTACTTTAATAATACACCCTGCAATGCTCCAACACCATGATTAAAAAACAGTCCTATTCTGGGAAATGTGTATGTGCATGTGTGTGTGTACTTGTGTTTGTAGTAAATGTCACCAGGACCAGACCCTCTTCTGACTGGTCCCCTGCAGGGCTGTCTGTATGTTCAGTAACCTCAGGAGCAGTTTCTGCACACACACACACAGGTCTACAACCAAGCCATCTAAACTGGGCACCTTGCATTCAACCCTGGAGAATTGGATGGAAGTCATAGAATAACTCCACTAAGCCTCAGTTTGTTTAGATGAAGGTCCTGCCATATTACTTAGACCTATCCAATATTTTGAGCCGCAATACACACGCGTGTGTGTGTGTGTGTGTGTGTGTGCGTGTGTGTGTGTGTGTGCGTGTGCATGTGTGCGTGTGTGTGTGCGTGTGTGTGTGTGTGCGTGTGCGTGCGTGTGTGTGTGTTGGCAGGGCCAGGAGTGTGCTGTGCAGAGGGAGTCCTCAGCCAGAACCTTCACACTCAGTCTATTTCAGGAGAGGCAGGACAGCAGGCCATGTTCAGCTCTGCAGGATCTTGATTCAGCACTCTGCCAGAAACAACCCGAGGCCTTAATGATGTTTTCACTGTGAAGAACCTAATATTGAGAGGGTGCTGAGCGGCCTCCAAACCTTCACCTCTTTCTCCAGTGACGGTGATCCGGGTCTCTCCCCTCACCTCGGCCCACAATAACCGTGCGTTGAAATATCGATGCAGGAAGATCATTTTTCAACCTAACAACTCTGTTCATAGTCTTTACGGCCGAAATATAAAGCTTTTCCAAATGGATCAAGCAGCTTTGATGTGAACGGAGCGACACCTCCGAGACCCCATGGCTCATGCAGTAGTGCAGTGCTTCTTGTCAAGGCCAGGCAGTGAAGCAGCATGTATAAATCATTAGAATCTCTTCTCCAGCCATTAACCTCCAAGTGGTGTTTAAAGAGATGCTTACAGAGCTGCACTATGACTCAACAGTTAAACAAACACTGTCAGGGATGAGAAGGTTTCACCCTGTAATAAGCAGTGAAATATCCGCCAGACCGGAATGAAATCACATACTAACGGGCACGCATGCACACACACACACACATTCGCATAAATTACAGTATCAGCCTCGCAAGTGCAAGGGGAGGTGAGGGGAAACAGCTGTGTTGAGTGACACACAAAGGCGCTAGCTATCAAGCTAGTTTGCTATGCCAGTGCAGTAAAGCTACACAAGCCAGACTGGTGTGTTTCAGCTGGCCAGTGAAGGCCAGAGAAGGGGAGGTGAGAGAACCCATCTGGAGTGAAGCACAGGGGCAGAGGCTAACACTTAGCAACTAATAACGCATGTGCAATACTGCACTGAGACTTGTTAGCAAAGCCACAGCAAGGAACAACAATCATGTTATCATAGGAAAGAATCTCTTGATGAGAGCAGCGTGTGTGAGGGTGGTGGAGTGAAGGGTGAGTGAAGCAGACAGTGAAAGAGAAGTTAGCATGTTAGCGCATTGCTAGGCTGAGCCTTCTGAGCAGTGGGGCCTGACAGGTAGGGAAACAGCCCCCAGATCAATTACAGAGCTAATATGTACCTGTCAGAGCTCCAAATTACACCTAAACACACACACGCACATACACACACACACATCGATGCACACTGTAGCTGTCAGTGCACCAATTACCAATACAAATTAGCGGTGTAGAGCTGTGTCCATTGAACCATCTAGCTTCCAGCAGGTCCAAGAGTCGGGCTGAGCTGTAGCTTCTATCGGCCCAGGGATCTGAGTCTCTCTGACCCAGTTTGGGTCCTGGCTGCTGTTGTGATGGAAGCCAGATGGGCCAGTGCAGGTGTCTGGCTTCTCTCTTTCTCCCCTCAAGACGAGGGGAGTTGGGGCTGAGTCAAGCCCAGTCTGGGCTCTGTCACAGATAGCCTCCATCATTGGCTAGCAACAGTATTGTTTGGTCTCTGCCATGTCTACACTGTAATTGATGTTAAGGCCAGTCTTCCAAAGCTGTGGCTGGGAATGTGTCCTGGACTGTCATGGTTTGTCTTCCTTTCTGGACGGGCTGAGGTGGTGGGGCAGGGCGTGGGTCTGAGGTTGGTTAGTAAATGTAATTAGATAACTGCAAGACTGCAGGGAATTGCAGGAATGCCACACAAGGTGGTTGACAAGGTTAACAAGCTGTTGTGTTTGGTGGGACGTGTGCTGTTGTTGTGTTGTGTTTGAGGGCATCGGGGGCAAACTGACTGCTGCCGTGTCAGGAAGCAGCTGGCAGGTGGAGAGGGCTGCATGTGTAGGAGGCCTTCTGCACGTGTGCAGGGGGAGGTACTGGTTAGGACAAATTAGAAACAGCTGGAAACTATCACTGGCTGGCGTCCTGTGTCCATCTACAGCAGCATCCACATACTTGCTAGACACACAGGTGGTGTGTGTGCTCAGATTTAGAATCTGGGCCGTTGACATAGTGCCCGATGTCGTACATGACACACAGTTAATGATGCAGAGCCTGTGTGTGTCTGTGTGTTACTGTGTGTGTGTGTTACTGTGTGTGTGCGTGTGTGCCTGTGTGCTTGTATTGGTCACATTCAAGGACAGCCTACTGTTGAATCCAAACATAATTTTCTCCTTTTGGAGGATGACATCACATCTGTGACATAGGTTGGGAGCTAGCTCTAACACACATGTGAGTGCACACACACGCACACACACACACACGCACGCACGCACACACACACACACACACACACACGCGCACACACACACACACACACAACACAAGGGAGAGATTGGGCAGAACCCTGGAGGAACAGAGGCTTGATTCAGACCCCCTGAGCCCAGCTGGTCTGGATCTCTGTCCCTACCACAGTCCCCCTTGCTGCCTGCCAGAACCATCAGCATCACCCTGGGCTGAGGCTGGGCTGGGACCTAACACACCCTGGACTGGCCTCAGTAACGGGGTTTAGACAAGGGCTTAAGATTCAGACTTAGAGAATGGATAGAGACCCTCTCTCTTTCTCCTCTCGGCCACTCCTTCGTCTCTGTGTCCTCTCAGTTCTCACCTTGCCTCTGCCCCTGCCTCCCTCTGCCTCCCAGTGCCCCCCCCAGCCCCCCCCCCCCACCTTGCTGCCTCCGCCCCCTCTCTCCCAGTCAGATTGTGTCCCCTACATGTCTAAGCCTGTGCTCACTGGTGTTTGATGTCAGTTAATTTGCTGCAGTGTTGACAGGCGGATAGCTGCTCCGCAGAGTGTGTGTGAGTCTGTGTGTTTGAGAGCAAGGGAAAGAGAGAGAGAAAAGGAGTTCATGCGTATTTTGTGTGTGTGTGTGTGTGTCTGTGTGTTCTTCGCTCTCCCTGGTGTAATTGCTGCATCTGAATCCACTGCCCTGGATTACAGGATCTCCCGCAATTTACTCTCCTGGGAGCGTCGAGCACTGTGGGAAAACAGTGTGTGTGTGCGCGCACGCGTGTGTGTGTTTGAGCTCTGTGGGAAAAGTGTGCTTGCTCTGTAGTTCAGCGAACAATACAGTCTTTTCTCCTGTCTATAGGACCATAGATCCATATTTATGGTGCCTGACCAACAGCACAGTCAGCTCATGCGAAGAGGAACGGAAAGCACACACACAGAGACACACGCATGCACACACGTACGCACAAACAAACATCCACACGCACACACACATGCACATGTTACGACAAGAATTACCTGTCGCAACTCTCCTAGGAAGTCGACCCTCTGTAGGATACTGCTTCATTCTCCACCACCAACACCGCCCTCAGCATCGCCCCCATCTGGCCAACCGAGACACAGCAGCAGAAGAGCATGCACCTGGGACCACACCATCCAGTGAGGTTGTGTCTCTGGTACACCAGTCAGCCAGCATCAGAGCAGGGTTCCTCTGTCTGAGTGGGCTTCTTGCTGTGAGGACCAGTCTGTGTGCAGGGGTCTGATTTCACAGTTATAAATGTCATGTCAATCGAAGGAGCGGCGTTGGTGGCCCTCGAAGGCAAGGTCATAAAGTCCCGCTGTGGAACACACACTCTCCAGACCATTCTTTTATCCCCACTAAACCTGCCATACCTCACACACACACACACACCCCTATACTACCATTGTCTCCTCGCATTCTATGTGGGGTAGCCAGGTAACCAAGCTGTGTGCGTGTTTCTCTTTTGTGTGTGTGTGTGTGTGTATGTGTGTGTGTGTGAGAGCGAGTGTGAAAGAGACAGACGGAGAGAAAGAGAGAGCATCCTTAAGGACAGATGTTTTTTATGGGCGATGAGTAAACCTGTCTGCCTTTAAGACAGATGTTTATTTGTGACCCAGACAGCATTGTGGCCATTATAGAAGAGGTAACTGTTGGAGATGCATTCTATCCCCTCCATCGAGTAGACCTGTGTGGAACACCTTAGTGCTGACCTAATACATCCGCTGAAAATACCGTGGGCACTCCATATAAAAATGTTGGAACGTCAGGTGATGTATTAGACTGTATATTTAGAAATGTTGATTTCATCCTAGTCAACACTTGTTGACTGGT
Source organism: Osmerus eperlanus (assembly GCF_963692335.1). Classification (NCBI taxonomy): domain Eukaryota; kingdom Metazoa; phylum Chordata; class Actinopteri; order Osmeriformes; family Osmeridae; genus Osmerus; species Osmerus eperlanus. The sequence goes on from NW_026911655.1 coordinate 9,377, forward strand.
GAGGTGGTTGTTGAAGGCCACAGGAAAGCCTTGTCTCCTTGGACTTTCACACAGTTCCTTTCCCCTGAAGCTCTCTTTGTGTGAGCCGTCATCTCGTCTAAGCAACACCATGCCCGCTGGTTCTGCATCAACACAGTCATCAGTACCTTGTGTCCGGGTGTGTGTGTTTGTGTGTGAGTGAACAGAGATACCCTGGAAGCATCCAGTCAAAGCTTGTGGCGCCGGTTCTTAATGGATCCGTTTAAAACGACCTTGACAAACACAGAAACATAATGGTCAATGCTGCCTGTGAACGCAGCCCTGAATGTTTCCCAAACCTCCCTAGACTCCCAAAGAGAGGGTGTGTGGTGTTCCCAGGCCTGTTGACCAGAACACTCCATCATAATGTCTGCGATTGTGTGCGCTACAGACCCCCTGTCGTGCCCAGATAAACAGTCACTCACATCGTCATGTACGTGAATACACACACGCGCACACACACAGACACACAGAAAGACACACACAGTGCCATGCTCTATTCAGATGCTACGTTCAGCTGCTGCCACCTGTAAATGATGACTGAGCCGGTCTAACTGCACCTCTCCTCTCTAGGCTGTGCTCTGTAACCCCTCAGTTCATCAGTGTTATTTATCACTGCTGGAACCTGCAGTTAGACTCTCAGCACGCTTCCGCTCGCCAAGCAACACACCGACGGACACGTCAGGGCCTGAGAGCGAGAGAGAGAAAGAGAGTAAAAGAAAAAGAAAAAAGAAAGAAAGACAGACATAGAGAGAGAGATAAAGAGAGAGTGTTGGTGTCCCTTTAGGTGTGGTGCGTGTGTTCGTGAGTTAGTGCATGTAAGGTATTTGGTGAATTCGGAGTTTGTCCCAAACCACTACGAAGCCGTCAAGAAGCAAAAAAGTATATTTTAACCTACTGTAGATATGGGCCATCAACAATAATGCAATAGGTCCTAAAGGCAGTGTCAATGACCTCATCCTGCATTATCTGGTCATAATCTGGTTCCTGCCCTCCTCGGCTCCTGCTCGGACCGTGAGTCAGCTGGTGGAAGGAGTACCATGCCCTGGGTGATGTCATCACTGCTGGCCCTGGGAACCAATGTGCCATGTCTGTGTGATGACAGTAGGATACTTCCTGCTTCCTAGTTCCTGGCCGTCAGGACAGAAAGAGAGAGAGAGGGAGGGAGAGAGAGAGAGAGGGACAGACATACAGACAAATAGAGAGCGAGAAAATCATTTTGAACCAGGTCAAATGTTAAATGCTATTCCATCCTTCACAAACTCCCCCCTCTGACTCCCTATACAAACTTATATATTTTATTACCCAATCCCAAGCACACACACAAACACACACACACTGAACACACACACATAAACACACAAATACAAAGACATTCTCTTTCTCAGCTCAGTCCCATATTTCAGCCTTGATGGACAAATTGGGTTCCCAGCCCCAGACTGACGGGGTTAACTGGCCTCAGCAGTGAGGTTCACACTGGTCTCCTCTCCTTTACGCTCCTCTCCTTTCCTCTCCTTTCCCCTCCTCTCCTTTCCTCTCCTTTACTTTCTCTCCCTCCCTTTCCTCTTCTCTTCCTGTAGTTCAGATATTCCAGACAGTATAGCAGTGAGAAACTAACAGATGCTACAGTGGGGTGAAACCTGTGGCATCCACAAAGTTCTTCAGAATCAATGTTGAGAAATCCTTCTGTTGTTGAGTGCTGATGATGACTGAAGGGTTTATGTATTGATCTGTCAGTATAAATCACACACTGTTTCCACACTGAGACCTCAGAGCCAAAGTGAGTGTTACTCTGTGGGACGTTTTTACAGTTCAGCCCCTTCTGGCCTCAAATGAACACTCCCTGGAGGCCTCCTCTCCCCTTCTCTCCCGTCCTCTCCTCTCCTCTCTTCTCCTCTCCTCTCTTCTCCTCTCCTCTCTCCTCGTCTCCTCTCCGCTCCCCTCCCCTCCCCTCCCCTCCTCTCCTCTCCTCTCCTCTCCTCTCCCCTCCCCTGTTCTCCTCTCATCTCCTTTCCTCTCCTCAAATGAACATTGGTAGCCTATACTATAGACATGCAACATATCATAAAACAAACAATATGCAATTTATAGACGATGCCGTGTAAAAGGTTGTTTTCTCACCGTTCACGCACATACACACACTGTTACAGTAAAAAGAGAAAACCCTGGCACATGCTCATTCACCCCACACTCCATACGTAAGCCAGAAGGACGTGTCGCAGCCACATCTCTCTATTTAACGGATGATGGATGAAGGCTCTTGGAATTTGTCAATGAGAGCCCTTTGGGCTTTCTGGATTGATCACAGTCTAAGTAAATAAGCAGACAGTCAGCATGTGTGTGTGTGTGCATGGGGTGGTGGGGCACAGAAACTGAAGAAATCCAGTCAGTCTGTTTTTCTTCATGTATGTACTGTATGTATGCCTGTCTGTCTTTTTTTACGAGGGGTGGGAGGGGGGGGGGGCGCTGGGGGGCTGAGGGGTGGGGAGACACTGGAGATGATCTGGATAGTTGGTCGTCTTTTAACAAGCTTTATTAGCATCTGACAGGCTAATTGAAGCCATTTGCAGCCCACGGTGCAGCTTTAGTGACGTTCCAGAGATTTTACAACCTCACAGCTGGGGCCCATTGTCTCAGGATTCCATGTAAAAGTTAGCATGGACAGGAAGAAGAGACAGGAGAGAGGAGTAGAGGAGAGAGGGAGTAGGAGGTAGGGAGGAGAGAGGGAGAGAAAAAAGAGTTCTTCAGTCCACCCTGACTAGACCAGACCAGATACAACCAGACTAGACCAACCCAGATGCAACCAGACTAGACCAGACCAGATGCAACCAGACTAGACCAGACCAGATACAACCAGACTAGACCAGACCAGATACAACCAGACTAGACCAGACCAGAAACAACCAGACTAGACCAGACCAGACTTGAGCAGATACAAACCAACCCTGGTTCTGTCTGGGTGAGTGATGTAAGGTCTTGTCTAGTCTCCTGTCCAACTTTCTCTCTCTCTTTCTCGCACACACACACACACACACACACACACACACACACACACACACACACGACATGAATGCAGCCATAACTCTCTCCATGCCACAGTTGTCTTACTGACTCTGTCCGCCATTGTTCCAAAGGTCAGCCTCGAACTGTTACCATGGTGATGGGTCACAAATCCTGTGGTTATGGGATGACACACAATTCTCCTAGCTGGTGACACGGTTGTCCCTGGTGACGGAGTCCCATTGGTCATCTGGCTGACGCTTGGCACACACCACTCCATTGGAGAAGATTTGTGTGTGTGTGTGCATGCATGTGTGTATCTTTGCATACATGCATGTGTGTGTGTATGTGTGTGTGTGAATGCCAGTGTATGTGTGCAGCAAGTTTAGGTTTATCTTCCCAGGGGTCTGGATGACCAGTCTAGCCCTGGGTATGATAATGAGTTTGAATTCAAAGCAGAGATAAATCTGTCTTGGCTCCTCATGGTGTTGGTCTGGACACCACTTGGCTAGTTTGAGGCTAGACACTAGCATCCAGAGATACAGTTTGCTTGGCTCTGCTCAGTGGCTGAGAGACCCTTCTCTATCTGTTATAACATGGGGTGTGATCTCATATTCCAGTTTCTACACGCTCCAAACTATTGACAGCATCTATGGAATTTGGAAATGAGTTCCTGTACATGCCTTCTTCTATTCCGACAAGCCATTCCATTTATCATTTTATTGTTAACCCCTTCCTTCCTCTATAGATCAGAATCATTTCACCTTTGATGTGTGTGTATGTGTGTGTGCCATGGTGTGTGTGCATGCAGGGGATTTTTCCTGAAGTTGACGAGGAGAGGAGATGGGAGGATAGGAAAAAATACCAAAGAAAATACCAAAGTTCAAGAAGAGTTAGGAGAGTTGCTGGTTGAATCATGGGATCAACTTTGAGAAGTAGATAGAAGACTAGATTAGAGATCAGAGTCAGTGTTCTGCAGCTGAGGACGATATGGGGGTTTACAGTACAGTCGTGTGGCCTGAGGGGCAGGGAACAGAGAGTGTGACTGACGACCTTACCCTGTCACATGGTGGCATGCTCATTCCTGGTGAGAATGGCTAGACTCATGTTTGTTATGCAAGTCTACTCTGGCACTGCTGCCCAGATAGCTGCTCTGGTTCTCAGTAACTGATTCCTTGATGGACACACACCCAAACACACCCACACACAAACACACACACACACAAACACACACACACACAAACACACACATGGAAAGCTCCGTCATGTCAGATGCTTTCCCCCCTTTGACATTCCACTCCACTTCCTGCTCATTAACGCATCACTTCCTTCCTCGGATGTAAGTGTCGCCCTCATAAAGTAGGTAGGTACCTCCACACACACACACACACACACACACTAGTACACACTGTTGATAGAGTGAGTAATTTCCTGGTGTGACATACAGTAGGAAACAACTGGGCGAAACACTGAAAAGGTACTCCCACCGCTCAGAGATTAGAGGATGTGTGTGTGCATGTTCCTACACTGAAATGTGTGCAGCGTGCATGTGCACAGTGTCAAGTGTCCTGACACTTCTGTTAGGTTCTATACAGACAGCACGACTGTTGTGATGTTTCAGTTGGCGTCAAGAGTCATTGTGTCGTGCTATGAGGGATATTTTCCCCCTAGCTGGATGATTGACAGTCAGTGTTATCATTGAGTGTGTTTGTATGTGTGTGTTTGGTGGCTATGGGTGTTTCCTCGGAGCCGCTGGGAGACTATTTATACTGCCTCTGCTCTGTCACTTTAATTCCCAGGGTCTGGACACACGCATCTCACATGTGTTTCTCTCTGTGTGAAATAATTCCCAGGTGTGTGTGTATGCGCTTGTTTAGGGCAGTGCATTTTTAGAACATATCTGCAAGAATTGTGTTGTTGTGTTTTATGAGCGTGATGTGATGTGTCTTTCTTGGTGCACACATGTCCGCATGTTCAGGAGTTTCCGGGGTGTGTGTCTGCACCACGGCCTGTGAGAACAGACCACCACTCGGAGTTCTCACATGTGGGCTTGGCTACCGGTGATCATGGGAAAGCAGAGCTGGTGCAGATCCCTGAGCCACACCCCCTACACCCTGACCTCTGATGCAATCCCTCCAAGCCCATGCCAGCCTTGCCATGGCAACAGGGGGCCAACAGTGGCAGGAGCTGGGAGACAGGAAGTGGCACACAGTAGCAGAGTCAATAGAACTGTCACTGGAGCTGTTCCCACTGGGTGGTAGTGTTGATCACAGCCAGAGATAGACACTCCTCAACACAGCCCAGCTGAAGACACGCCCCCTGTCCTGTCCTCACACCAGGGTCTGAGGGAGCTCTTTCATTCGTAAACATAGGTGTAACCAGGACTTGATTTTGACCTTGTTATTACAGTACAGTATATATCAGGAACCTTTACTTTGATTTCAAATTAGATTCTCAGTCCAGCATTTGGTACGTTAGTGTTGACCTGTCTGTGAATCTGTGAAGCTTGTACACTGTGACTGGACTGCAGTAGCACCGCGAGCGCTGCTAGCTGGGTTATCCTGAGCTCCAATCCTGGTGTGAGCGCTGCTAGCTGGGTTATCCTGAGCTCCAATCCTGGTGTGAGCGCTGCTAGCTGGGTTATCCTGAGCTCCAATCCTGGTGTGAGCGCTGCTAGCTGGGTTATCCTGAGCGCCAGTCCTGGTGTGAACGCTGCTAGCTGGGTTATCCTGAGCGCCAGTCCTGGTGTAAGCGCTGCTAGCTGGGTTATCCTGAGCGCCAGTGTGAGGAGATGATTATAACACCTTCTGTTGGGTAGCTGAACTCAATAGTAAAAGATTAATCATTTTCTGCCTTCTGATTTATGATGTTCCTAATGAGTAGGTGTGCATGTGTGTGAGTGTGGTTTAGGTGTGGGTTTGCTTGAGTGACTCCTTAAGTTTCACGTCTCCCTCACTGTCTTGGCTGAGTCCTGCAATAATACTGACTTGAGCGGTCAGTAACACACCCTGAGCTACACACAGCCTGAATGCTAAGTGGCACTTTTCAGACAAACACAGAGAGAGAGAGAGAGAGAGAGAGAGAGAAGAGAGAGAGAGAGAGAGAGAGAGAGAGAGAGAGAGAGAGAGAGAGAGAGAGAGAGAGAGAGAGAGAGAGGAGAGAGAGAGAGAGGAGAGAGAGAGAGAGAGAGAGAGAGAGAGAGAGGCAGAGCAGGCGGCAGGCAGGCAGGCAGGCAGGCAGGCAGGCAGGCAGGCAGGCAGGGCAGGAGGCAGAACAGACGAAGCAGACAGACAGAGAAGTGAACAAGAAGAGGGTGAGGACAGAGATGAATGACTGACAAGAGAAAAGATGGAAGAAGAGAGATGGGGGGGAAATGTGAAAAAAGAGACTGACATGGAAAGAGGGAGAGAGAGAAATAAAGAAAATAATGAGAGAAATTGTGGAGGGCAAAAAAGAGAGTGAGAAAAAGAAGGATGATTTACAGGAGGAGAAAACAGCTGAGCTGGTTTGCTTTCGAAGACTGCAGCAACATCCAACACTCATCAAAATAAGGTTTAAATTAAGATTCTAAACCAGCGCTTGTGTGTGTGTGTGTGTGTGTGTTGTGTGTGAGGGTGTTTGGGTTGGCGTGTGGAACTCCACAGTGTGGCAGAGCAGGGATCTGGGCCGACCTCACAACCACACACCCAGAGTGCTCCGCTCTGCACTTTCTCCTCCCAGGTCCTCCCCAGTCCTGCTTCTCTTACGGTTGAGAGAGAGGGGGGTACTTTTAGATCTTGCATAAGCCTCACCAAATTTACCACAGAGTAGCATGAGCCACAGGGAAGGCACAGGATCAGGATGGTCCGTCTGAACCACCTGACCAAACACCTTCCTCATCTTCATCACTGCAACAGCCAACTAGGGATCCCAAATGCCTGGCTGGTACAGGAGGGAACCTTGAGTCCATGGTGCCAGCCTCACGCCGGTGCTGAAGGCACCACGCCATCTAGCCCTTTATCACTGGAACTACACTTCCATACCACAGCTCAAGTGGAGTGTGTTTGCGACCGTGAGTGTTTGTGTGCATGAGAGATGTCGTCATGGTTATAAGAAGCCATGAGTCAGCGATTCTGGAAACACAATCAACGCAACTTACAAACCGCACGAAGACTAGTGCGCCCGTTTTCTCCATCCCTCTCTTTCCTTCTTTCGTTCCTGCAGCAAAGAGTGATTTACGGAGCGGTTTCGCACACCTAGAGATGGATGGGTTTAAAGAGAAATCTCAGGTATGCAGCTCAACTGGACCATCGTAAATTCTATCTGTGGTGTCTGAGAGTCAGGACCTCACACTGTGAGGGAAGAACCTCTAGAGTCTCTTCAGAACCAGGACTGTAGGACTACATCCAGGACTGTTCCATGGGGTTTGTTTTTACACTCCTTCAGGTCTAAGGTTGTTCAGTTGGGGTTGACTGATAAAAAAAGCATCCATGTCCTTCATCCAGGGTGGTTGTGGGGTGTTGTTGTGGAGAGGGGCCGTCGGCTGGCAGTGGCATGAGCACACGGCACACAGCAGCAGGTCTTTCTCAGGGGGAGAGCTCCTCAGGCCACTATCATAGAGCAGGGGATTTATGGATGTGAGTGTCTGTGGGGAGAGATTCCCAGCATTAGCTCTGACCCTGACCCTGGGCTGTCTGTCATTACCTAAACAAACTCTTACTGGCCACTCAGGTTCTCTCTCTCTCATCTCTCTCTCTCTCTCTCTCTCTCTCTCTCTCTCTCTCTCTCTCTCTCTCTCTCTCTCTCTCTCTCTCTCTCTCTCTCTCAGTCTCTCTCAGTCTCTCTCTCTCTCTCTCTCTCTCTCTCTCTCTCTCTCTCTCTCTCTCTCTCTCTCTCTCTCTCTCTCTCTCTCTCTCTCTCTCTCCCAGGATAGACTAACCCTAACCCCTTTGCTGAAACTCAATACTCCTCAAGACAACACAGAGTCGCACACCTCATAAAAGGGCTTGGGTTCAGTGTACTTCAAACGCTCCGGGCAGATAAAAGCTGTGTTTGTTTACGCACAGCCCTCTCAGCTGCCCCAGAATGCCCCACTACTTCCTAATTTAATTAGACTTAAAGGCTCCAGGGCGGGGGTTCTGGGGAACGCTCTGGGTGGAACTCCCGATGCTGAACGTTAACTCCAGGGTTCTCTGAGTTGCTTAGGGTCACCCAGGTGGGATCTGTGTTGGAGAGATGAGAAGGCTGCGTTCAAAAAGAGACAAATAGCACTGGGACTGTGTGTGGAAGCAACATTTTCTGTAGAACCACAGGATTCAAAGGACCTTCGGGCTGCATTCATTAACAGTACTAATATGGAGAGACAGCAGTCAATGGTTGGTGACAGCTTTAAAAGGATTCAACAATAAAGAGTTGCATTGAGAGAAAATAGAACTTGAAGAACCCGGAGGGGAGTTCAATGAGCAGGGCTGCGTTCAAGTCGTACTGTGTTATGTAGCAACGGGCCTGTTTCAGTGACAGCTTTGTGGGCAGTGTTCAGAACCACCGTAGCCTGGACCAGCTGAGAAAACAGGGCTCATGTGTAGCTCTGCAGGACACTCGTATGGATGATATTAACCTAGCTTCTATTTATCCTCTGCTACAGAGCCAAACACACGCACACACACACACTCCACTGTGTACCCGATGTTACTGCATCAGAGCCAAACCCAGAGAACTGGGTCCAGCACGCTGCTGAAACCTCAGCTTGTTAACCTCTGGACTATACATGGCAACACACACACACACAGCAGTATCAGCTGTTGATATCAGCTAGTCTGTTCTGAGAAACATAGCCCAGGGACAGTAGGATAATGTAGTGTTCATGTCAGTACTAATGGCTGTGATTACTGGTAAGGTGATATGATGGATGAGGAATGGGTTTTGTTATGGCCAGATTAGCACTAAGAAAACACACTCACGCTTCACTCTTCGCAACATGTCTCACCAGCAGTTTCTCCGCTTGGTTTGTCTCTCTGGTTTCTCTCTCAGCAGGCTTTCTGCTCTGTCTGGGTTGAGTCCCAGCTAGTTAACTCAGGACTGAGGACCCTGGCTGTGTGGACATCCATTATTAGGGCAGACTTATGACAGGACAGCTGTTGTATCTAACACAGTCCTGCACTGAGGCCAGAGAGCTCGCTAGCTGTCAGAGAACCCTTGTTCCTCACACTGGAGGAGAGACTTTCTGCACTGTTCCCCTCGGTGGAAACAGATAGGAGACGAAAGAGGTTGTGTTGTTTTCAGGCCCGACCTCTGCTTAAATCTGTCTGATCGAGTGAGGGAATGTTTTAGGCAGCAGTGTGTGAACGTATATCTGTGTGTTATTATAGTATCACTGGCAACTAAAATAATGATTATAATTCATTGCCCATTCCAAGTGTGGTTTCTGCATTTGAAACTAGCAACCTCAACCCACCTCAACATATAAATGCGTGCACACACACTGACAGACAAACACATGTTACCTAACACACACTCTCCTTACTGCACACACACACATAAATGTATGGCAACCACTATTACCACATAGGGTCGCAGAGAGCATCAGTCAAATTAACGCTGATCTGCTGAAAACCAATCCCTTTTTTCACACACACACACACACACACACACACACACACACACACACACACACACACACACATAGACACACACGCACACACACACACACACACACACACACACACACACACTTTCTCACACACCTACACTCACACACATAGACACACATAATGTAGTACACACACAGTATGTGCTGTCTCTCTCCATACCATGTCATTCATGTATTTTCTCCTTATAAGTCTGGCTTTGCTGCTTAATTTCAGAGCTCTGTAAGAGTGTGAGTGTGTGTGTGTGTGTGTGTGTGTCTACAACTGCCACTGTTGGTTAACTCTAATTTCATGTTGGTTGAATCCTGGGTGTCAGGGTGTCAATCTTCATTCCAGGAGTAACTCAATTGGAAACGTTCCCTGTAAGTTAACTCGTATAGTGAGTGCGTGTGTGTTTGTGTGTATGTCTGCGTGTGTGTGTGTTAGTCTAGTCTGCACAGATATTTTGGTGGGTAGATATAGCCCCTCCCAGCCCATGTAGTGCGCTCCGTGTTCAGTGCTGCTGGCTCCGGGCAGAAGCAGTAATGCTTCCCCCCCAGCTCTGCAGCTCTGCAGAGCTGCTCACTTCAGGTCGCAGCCATAATGAAGCCATATCCCACTCCACTATAATAAGGACAGTAAAATGTGATTTATTCTGCTCATTCAAACTTACAGAGAAACATGCTGCTTCGCCAGCTGTGTGTGTATGTCTGTGTGTGTCTGTGCGTGTGTGTGTCTGTGCGTGGTGTGTGCATGTGTGTGTGTGTGTGCCTGTCTGTTAGGGTGGGGGTGGCGTTTCCTCATGTGTGTGGCTGGTGGGGTGGGGTGCATGAGTGTGTGTGAGTATGGAGGGGAGTGTTTCGTGTCAATTCAGCATCAACACGGGGTGCAAAAAATACTGTCTGTGTTAATTAGCCAGCTCCCTACAGACCTCACTTCAGATTGAGCCTTCTCACTGTTCACAAGGACTTCCGGTTTTGCTGTGATGTCACTATCGCATCTGGCTCCACTGGCCTCCGCCTCATCTCACGGTTTCATCACGGATTCATCCCACATCATTCTTTGTGCTGTCTGACGTGCACGATCTTTCACACACAGCCCATGTCATGTTCCCAGCAGTGGAGCACTGTGAGAGGCGAGCAGGACAAGACGGCGTAGAGACCACACTCTGAGGTCCCCGTGGAGACCAGCAGTCATAACTCACACTCTCTATGGAGTATTTATGTCTATGATGAATATATCACATTCTCCACTGGGCCAGTCCCACATAAACAGTATGTAAATTGAAAACTTCTCATGTAAACTCTGTCCTCATGATAAATGAGATCTACTGCAGCTCATTGTATATCATTAGGGCTTTATATCATACAGTGGGGTTCTGTGGTAAACAACATGCTGGACTGAACATAATGGAATCCTATTCCCACCATTTAGGGCACATACCTCTGCATACTGTGGTACACCCAAGGTGGTTTGTTTCGAAATTGGAGGGGTGTGTGTATGTTTGTGTGTGTGTGTGTGTGTGTGTGTGTGAGAGAGAGAGAGAGAGAGAGAGAGAGAGAGAGAGTGAGAGAGAGTGAGAGAGAGAGAGAGAGAGAGAGAGAGAGAGAGAGAGAGAGAGAGAGAGAGAGAGAGAGAGAGAGAGAGAGAGAGAGAGAGAAGAGAGAGAGAGAAAGAGAGAGACTGCAGTGAGACGTAGCAGTTGAAAACAGACATATTGGTTGAAAGCTTACAGCTCTGAAAACAGACAATGTTGCCGTTTGTGGACTCTAGTGCCAGATCCCACCTGTATATCCCTCACCCGGTGTTTATATCTAAAACTAACGCATACCGTATAGCGCTGGGATAGCCACCTAGGAATAATAGTGTACTGTTTAAATACAAGGTCAGTTTGCAGTGTGTTCATGTGTGTGTGTGTGTAGTAGATAGTTAGCAAGAGAGAGAGAGAAAAAATTGATGCTGGGATCAATTCAGCATCTCAACAACTAGAAGCTTCACACATGTTGCAGCCTTGTCAGGATATAGAGCTGCACTCAGAATCCAAGGAAACTCTACTGACAAAAATACCCATGCACACGCAAAACACGCACACACACACACATGCACACACACACACACACACTCAGAAGGCTGAGTGGCTCATTCATAAGGGAGTCCTCAGGGAGACAGGTTGTGCCCTGCTTCCTAATAAAGGAGGATTTATGGACTTCACCTCCAGCCTGTCTCACTCTCATATCTACATCTCCACAGTCTCATTCTCATGCACTATCGCCACCTCCAGCCTGTCTCACGCTCATATAAACATGTCATAAACAGCTCTGGTTAACCCTCTTACACTATTTCCTAATGCAGCATGGCCTCTCTCACTCAACTTCACATCCATACCTGGATCTCTCCAGCACCTATATCTCCCCAGCACCTGGATCTCTCCAGCACCTGGATCTCCCCAGCACCTGGATCTCTCCAGGACCTGGATCTCCCCAGCACCTGGATCTCTCCAGGACCTGGATCTCCCCAGCACCTGGATCTCTCCAGGACCTGGATCTCCCCAGCACCTGGATCTCCCCAGGACCTGGATCTCCCCAGCACCTGGATCTCCCCAGCACCTGGATCTCCCCAGCACCTGGATCTCCCCAGCACCTGGATCTCCCCAGCACCTGGATCTCTCCAGCACCTGGATCTCTCCAGTTCTACCTCAAGCTCTCTGCAGCAGCATGTCTGAGACTGGAAAACAAGACTGCATGATGAACAGTCTGGGACCTTGACTGATCGGTACGTGTGTATGTTTGTGTTTGCGTCTGTGAGTGGGTGTGTTTGGGCTTGTGTGTGTGTGTGCATCTGTGTGCATCTCAGTCTGTGGAGGTGAAAGGAATAGCTGTGACCAGATGACATGCCATTTATGAATAGGCTAATCAAGCTGATGAGTGTGTGTGTGTGTGTGTGTGTGGAGGTCGAGAGGTCATCGTCTGAGTCCTGTCTCAACAACACAGTGTCTGTGTCTCCGCCTTCAATAAATAGAGGCAGGCATTCATACGTGCTACCCATCCATCAGCCTGCTCAGGATATCACACTGGATAGAGAGAGAGACAGAGAGAGAGGGAGAGAGAGAGATGGGGAGAGAGAGAGGGGGGAGAGAGAGGGGGGAGAGAGGTAGAGAGAGAGAGAGATGGGGGGAGAGAGAGGGGGGAGAGAGGTAGAGAGAGAGAGAGATGGGGGGAGAGAGAGGGGGGAGAGAGGTAGAGAGAGAAAGTTTGCAGGTCAGTGGGAGGGAGGGGAACCAAAATGTCAGTAAGTTACTCTGCTGTAATAGTAAACATTTAAGTTTGACATCTAAAAAACAACTTCACCCACATTTGACTAAATGGCTATGGTGTGTGTGTTTCAAAGCATTTCAGTAATGATTAACAGACACACTCACACCCACACACACAAACCAAATAATTTTTTACAGACAGGTTGCTGTAGAAGTCTCTCCAGGATTAAGACTAGTGTGCCTTTCAC
>NW_026911655.1:27500-39101 GCF_963692335.1 Osmerus eperlanus
AAGTGTGAAGATAACAGTGTGTGTGTGTGTGTGTGTGTGCGTGTGTGTGTGTGTGTTTGGACTGCGTGTGGCTTAGCATATCTCTCAGATCTAAATGTGTGTATGGAGGGGGGGAAAACTTTTTTTCTTTCCAGTCCAGGATTCACTGACCAGGAATTTGTATCCATGAAAACGGCATCTGCCCTTCCAGACCACTTCTTCACCCACTCACACAGCAGATGTTTTGCTATAAAAAAGGTTTTATAGTACATATTTTCCAGCATTTGCTGAGACACATTGTTCTGTGTCGGGAATCCCAGTGAGATGATGATGAGATGAGATCAACTTCTGTACACTCTCAGAAAGAGTGTTGTGTAGAACGAACCACTTGTCCCTTGATTGGAACCATTGTCACTGTGGCTTCTTAGTGGTGATCCGGAAGCATGTGCTCATCATTTTGAGCGGCAGCCAAACACGAAACTTGATGTAGTCAGAAACACACATACACGTGTATGGTAGATGTGCTATGTAAAGGCAGATGGCAGACACAGAAACTCAGGCACAAATTTATGAAGATGGATTATGGATAGTCACACTCCAACTGTGCTTTCTCTCCAAACACATGCTGTAGACAACAGTTTTTCTCTTTCTTTCTTTTTCTTCCTTTCTTTCTTTCTTTCTTTCTCTCTCTCTCTCTCTCTCTCTCTCTCTCTCTCTCTCTCTCTCTCTCTCTCTCTCTCTCTCTCTCTCTCTCTCTCTCTGTGTTTCTCTCTCTTGTCATAACACACATTGACTTTTCTCACTCACTCACACGCACACACACACACACACTCACACACACTCACTCACACGCACACACACACACACACACACACACACACACACACACAGTGTCTCTCGTTGTTTTGGCGTGTTAATAAATTGTGAGGTGTTCCAGACCTCTGTAATATCCTGCCCTAAAGAAGCAGTGGGCACTATGCCACAAACCACTCTTATTACACACACACAAACACACACACACAAACCACTCTTATTACACTCACACACACAAACACACACACAAACACAGTCACACAGACAAGACTTTATTACTTATGTGTAAAAAGACTGATTCCAGATAACACATTCCTCCTGCTAAAGAAGGAGAGGGAGGAGAGGGAGAAGGAGAGGGAGGAGAGGGAGAAGGAGAGGGAGAAGGAGAGGGAGAGGGAGGAGAGGGAGAAGGAGAGGGAGGAGAGGGTGAAGGAGAGGGAGAAGGAGAGGGAGGAGAGGGAGAAGGAGAGGGAGAGGGAGGAGAGGGAGAAGGAGAGGGAGGAGAGGGTGAAGGAGAGGGAGAAGGAGAGGGAGAAGGAGAGGGAGAGGGAGGAGAGGGAGAAGGAGAGGGAGGAGAGGGTGAAGGAGAGGGAGAAGGAGAGGGAGGAGAGGGAGAAGGAGAGGGAGAGGGAGGAGAGGGAGAAGGAGAGGGAGGAGAGGGTGAAGGAGAGGGAGAAGGAGAGGGAGAAGGAGAGGGAGAAGGAGAGGGAGGAGAGGGAGAAGGAGAGGGAGGAGAGGGAGGAGAGGGAGAAGGAGAGGGAGGAGAGGGAGAAGGAAGAGGGAGAAAGAAATGGAAAAAGAAAAGGAGGAGAGGGAGAAGGAGAGGAAGAGTTTAGTAGATCAGCGCTGAATTCAAGTGGAACAACTGTGTGGGCAATTAAGGATTGGGGATTCCACCGTTGTGTAATATCAAGACATATGTAGGATTTAGGCCTCCCACATAAGGCACAATATCCTGTAATTCTATAAGAGATCGTCAGACAGTGATGAGCCGTTGCTTATGTTGGACAGCGCATTTTAGCTTTGCGCTGTCTAGAAGAAGAACGGCCTCTCGCCTCTATCCTTGCTTCACCACAAGGTGGGGGCTGTACAGGGACAGGAGGACGAGACCTCACTAGGAAGGTTGGGGGGAGGTGAACTGGGAGGGGCCCTGTGAGCATCTGCTCACATGGGTCCAGTCTAATGGTTTACAGCATCTGTCTGGAGAGAGGAAATGTTCAGACCATCAAGGTGATGATTAAAGGATGTTAAACATCATTAGCATGAAAAGTAAACTCTTTCAATCCCAAACTCTAATATTTAGATTATTATGTTTATTTCAATGAGAGCTCAATTAGAGTAAATTGCAGGGACAACAGCAAGATGGAAGGAGTGGTGTGTGTCTGACTAAGTGTTTATGTTTGTGTGTGCGATGGGGAGACAGAGAGAGAGAGAGAGAGAGAGAGAGAGAGAGAGAGAGAGAGAGAGAGAGAGAGAGAGAGAAGAGAGAGTGAAAAAGAAAGTCACATAAATAGACAGTTTTGGTGGTGTGGAGGGACTTGTGTGTGATTCCTAATGAGTTGTGTTGGGTTGGTACTGAAGTGTTTTGGTGTTTACCGGTTATGATGTTTGTGCGTGTGTGTGATGTGTTGTGGAGGCACATCATTTGTCGGACTGCTTAATGGCCTGTTTACATCGTGATTCATGTGACAGCTTTCGAAAGTACATTATATCTTGCGTGCTTGAGGGTGGCAAACATCCACATAAACACACAGTTGGGAGCAGTAGGAAGAGAGAGGAGAGGGCCAGAGTGTGCTGGATTGTGAACCCATCTGATCGCAACATGTTTGTGTGTACCAGGCAACCTACATGCAAACAGAAACAGAGACAACATGAGAGGGGTAGAGAAGAATGGAGAGTGACAATGGAGGAAGGAGGGGAAAGCAGGGAGGGAAGCAGGCGAAGGCTAATGAATGTGAGAGTGGCAGTGTGCGTGTCCTATTGCTAACCATGCTAAATTGACACAGGAGGAAAGCGGTTGTTCTGGTTTGATTTAGGGCATACATGAGGAGTCAGATGGCTGAGCGGTTAGGGAATCGGGCTAGTAATCAGAAGGTTGCCGGTTCGATTCACTGCCAGGCCAAATGACGTTGTGTCCTTGGGCAAGGCACTTCACCCTACTTGCCTCAGGGGGAATGTCCCTGTACTTACTGTAAGTCGCTTTGGATAAGAGTGTCTGCTAAATGACTAAAAATGTTTTTTAAAAATGTTAAAAAAATGAGGAAAGGAGAGGAGGGGAGGAAAAGACAAGCCAGGAGAAGACAGGAGAAGATGGGAGAAGGGGGAGGAGAGGAGAAGAGGAGAGGACAAGATAAGAAGGTTGGAGGGGAGGAGAGGAGAGGGGAGGAGAGGGGAGGGGATGGGAGTGGATGGGAGGATAAAGGAGACAAGGGTTGTGTTTGTGTTGTAATGCGGTTCTGAGTGTTACGTACATATTGAGATATTGTTTTGTCAATCTAAAAATAATTAAATGAAAATCCAGGCTGACATTGCATGGCTGTGTAACTCTCCCTTGCCACAGAGTGACCCCACAACCTAGTTCCAGCCGGCATGTTTGAATTAGCGCACGTCGTGATTGGGCCAGGACTAGGAACTCCTTATGAGTGTCATTAGCATAAAACTGTTCATATGCATGCACATCTGAGCTCTGTCATGACATAAGTGAAGTTTACTGGCATGTATTCTACCCATTGTGCTTGTGAGAGTACGTGTGTCAGTGTGTGTGTGTGTGTGTGTGTGTGTGTGTGTATGTGTGTGTGTCCTGTTCGTGTTCTGGGAAAGTCTCCTTTTTATATTTAATTCGGTATTAAGATGTGTTTTCAGAGAAGGCAGGAAAGCCATACCAAGTCAAACACTCCCAGATAACCATAACACCCCCCCATAAACTCTCTCTCTCTCACACACACACACACACACACACACACAAACCACACACAGATACTGAGAGAGACACAAAAACACAACCTCTTGGATAGATCTACTATCTCAGCATGGACTTATTTGGAATGGAAACGATTTAGAAATCATCACAAACAAATTTCATAATCAAATCACATGAGGATTGAGAGGCCACACACATCATGTTGTGTCCTGTGTCCTGTTCTGTTCTGTTCCATTTTGCTCACATGCACACACACACACACACACACACTCTACAGCCTCCACCAGTTCCAGGCTTGATGGTCGAGGAGATAAGCAGTCAGGGATGGCGGTGTGAAACCAATCATGTTCCAACAAAACAAGCCACTCTCTTCCAAACTCACACAAAATAGACCTTCATATCTCCTAATCCTCTCTTTCTCTTTCTCATCTTTCCCCTCTTCCCTCCATCTTTCACCTCTTCCCTCCATCTATTTTCCCATCAAACAGGCAGTAACTCCACACACATACACACAGTAAATTAACACACACACACACGGTTATGAAATCGATCTATTTGGCCATCCAGGCGCAGGTCCACATGCAGGTGGGAATGCAGAGGGTTAGATATCACTGGGACTGCCAGAGGAACACAGAGTTCAGCTCACAGCTGACTGACTGACTGGTAGCAGGGATCGGGGCGGCTTGTCAAACACACACAGACACGTGCACTAATGATTCTACATACACTCTACAGTGTCTACTACACAAGAACATGTTATGACTCATCCTTCCTCATGCACCTTCTATCAGAAATGCAGGAGAGAGAAACCAGCAGGGAGAGAGAGAAGCAGGGAGAGAGCAGCAGAAAGAGAGAAGCAGGGAGAGAGAGAGAGAAGCAGGGAGAGAGAGTGGGAGAAAGAGTGCGCAGCAGGGAGAGAGAGCAGCAGGGAGAGACAGAGAGAAGCAGGGAGAGAGAGTGGGAGAAAGAGAGAGCGCAGCAGGGAGAGACAGAGAGCAGCAGGGAGAGAGAGAGAGAGAAGCAGGGAGAGAGAGAGAGAAGCAGGGAGAGAGAGTGGGAGAAAGAGAGAGCGCAGCAGGAAGAGAGAGAGAAGCAGAGACGAGTAGCATCGAGAGAAACAGGAGCAGAGAGAGCAGAGAGAGAGAGAGCAGAGAGAGAGAGAGCAGAGAGAGAGAGAGAGAGAGAGAGAGAGAGCAGAGAGCAGAGAGAGAGAGCAGCAGAGAGAGAGAAGGACAGAGCAGAGAGGGAGAGAGAAGCAGGTTAGAAGGATGGAGGAGAGAGGAGGTGGAGGCAGCAGGAGACCAAGCATCAGTGACAGGCCTAGAACTCTGCTCCTACCTCTTCTCCCACTGTGCGAGGAGATGTTCTATAAGCATATCGTGTAATTGAGAGCATCTGCTGTTCTCTCTCCACACACACACACAAACACCCACACACCCACACATACACACACACACCACCTGTATATTGGTATTGCCTACATGCTCCAGCACCTCTCTTATCTGATGGAGCTGTTTTCTCCCTCAGCTAGAAGCAGGCCTGTCAGCTTAGCTTGACACACACAGGTGGGTTAGATAGATAGGGACAAACACAGACAGAGGAAGAGATAGAGACAGACAGAGAAAGAGACAGACAGAGAGTAGAGAGAGAGACCAATCAAATGGAGAGCTGATAGACACAGGTGTCTCTCGTGGAAAACGACCACGGAGAGAGTCGCTTCTGCCCTGTGCCGTGCAGAAAACATCTTATCCTCTTCATCTCTCTCTGTCGTCTCTCATAATCACCGTTGCTTACACTGAAGAGAGGAAGCACGTCATCACGCATGGCGGTCTCGAACGCACACCGCCTCCCACAGCAGCTCTGAGACCGGCGTCTCTCATCCATTGTCTAAGAAGGTGGCTAAGAAGGAGTCAGGTGGCTGAGCGGTGAGGGAATCGGGCTAGTAATCCGAAGGTTGCCAGTTCGATTCCCGGTCATGCCAACTGACGTTGTGTCCTTGGGCAAGGCACTTCACCCTACTTGCCTCGGGGGAATGTCCCTGTACTTACTGTAAGTCGCTCTGGATAAGAGCGTCTGCTAAATGACTAAATGTAAATGTAAATGTAATGTAAGGTAAATATTTGCCCGACGAGAAACTGTGCAATCCCAGTTGGAGGAGCCATCAGAAGCAGATGTCTCTCTGATGCTTTGTCTCTCATAGGCCTGGAGGGAGCACAGCGCCATGGCAACGGAGTCCCGCGAGTCCACCGCTCCGTTCACTCTCTAGGCAAGTTCAGCCTGCTTTGTGATTTAGAACAAATGGGCTTAAGACATACATGTTTTGATGTTTCAATTTATTATTGCAACATCTAGTGTGCTATGTGCCTGTGTACATGATTGCCTCCAGCCTCCAGTCCCAGCCTCCAGCCCAAGCCCCAGCCTCCAGTCCCAGCCTCCAGCCCCAGCCCCAGCCCCAGCCCCAGCCCCAGCCTCCAGCCTCCAGTCCCAGCCTCCAGCCTCAGCCTCCAGTCCCAGCCCCAGCCCCAGCCTCCAGTCCCAGCCCCAGCCCCAGCCTCCAGCCTCCAGCCCCAGCCCCAGCCTCCAGTCCCAGCCTCCAGCCCCAGCCCCAGCCCCAGCCTCCAGCCCCAGCCTCAGCCTCCAGCCCCAGCCTCCAGCCCCAGCCTCCAGCCCCAGCCTCCAGTCCCAGCCCCAGCCCTAGCCCCAGCCTCCAGCCCCAGCCCCAGCCTCCAGCCTCCAGCCCCAGCCCTAGCCCCAGCCTCCAGCCCCAGCCCTAGCCCCAGCTGGAGGGTCCAATGGTTACCCTGTATGAAGAAGGAGTGTGTTCCTTACAGTACACAGTGTCACCTGTCTGAATCCCACTCTGCTCATTGAAAGACATGGGTTAAAGAGCCAGTGGGGCAGAGAGACAGTCAGACAGATAGACTGTGGGACAGATAAATAGTGGGACAGAGAAACCGAGGGAGTGAGGGAGGTATTGAAAGAAAGAAAACGCTACAGTTTATTCAGAACAGGTGGCCATGCGTGCTGAGGATGTAACGACAACCAGCTGTAAGAGCATGCTCATGCCAACACACACACACACACACACACACACTCCTGCCCAGTAACATTTACCTGACTCCCCTTCTTGTTCCCTTCGGACTGTGACAGTCGTCTCTTTTAACCCACCTCTCTCTCCAGCTCTCTCTCATTGCCCTCTTTCTAATGTTGTCCCCACAGACACAATGAACAGAGAACACACACACACTCTCTCTCTCCCACACACACACACACACACACACACACACACACGGATCTCCTTGTCCAGAGGAGCCACACTCTCTCCTCTCCTCTTTGTAGCCCAGGCCAGATGGACCTCTTGCCAGGAGCACCGTGTGATCTGTATGATTTGTAGATCTGGCTGGGCCATTTATAGCAGCCGTGTGTGTGTGCATGCGTGTGTGTGTGTGTGTCTGTATGTAGTAAGCTGAGATAAGTGTGGTAGTGAGTGATTCCACCAGTTGAAGGATCAGTGATGGGGTCCATCGTGAACGTCTACAGATGAGCGACACACACAGGAGGGTTCTCACACACGCCCAGCTCACGCTCTGCTCTTACCACACATTCATACCAGGTTTATATCCACACATTAAACATACACTCCCTAAGAGGTGCACACATCTGTGGTGAGCTCACTGATTGTAGACAATGGTATTTATAGGTGTCAGCAGCAGTAATTGTGCATGAGGAAACGATAAGAGATGAGAGAAGATGAGAGGTGATGAGAGGAGAGGTCAGGAGAGGAGAGGGGAGGAAAGGAGAGGAGAGGGGGAGAGGAGACTAGAGGAGAGGGGAGGAAAGGAGAGGAGAGGGGGAGAGGAGACTAGAGGAGAGGAGAGGGGAGAGGAGAGGAGAGGAGAGGAGAGGAGAGGAGAGGGGAGAGGAGAGGAGAGGAGAGGGGAGAGGAGAGGAGAGAGCTGGACATGTTGATGCTGAGGAGATGAGGCTGTAGTAATAAAGCAGATGAGTTCTATCTATGGTCAGCAGGAGAGAGGGACCATGCTAGGACATGACTGTTCAGTTGCCATGGGAACAAGGCTGGGAGAGCAGATGGTAGTGGAGGAGATAAGGCTGCTTTAGGGAACACCAGATCATTTACAGATGTGGGTATTGTAGTTTTGGGTATAAAGGACTGACTTGCCATACATAACACTTCACAAAGCACATTAGTGTCTGTCTGGAGGGGCCAGATTACACACCTAATGCACCCTAATTGCCTTGTCAGCCTGTTCTTCATTACAGTATTTAACTCTCACACTCTTAAAACAGACACACTTACACACACACACACACGTCCACACACACACCATCTCATCATTCAGTAATGTGTAGGCGACATGCTGTGGCTGATGTGAGTGTCTGTGTGTAGTCCTGTGGCTGAGAGCAAGCCCAGGGGAGCAGAGTGGAGACCACGGTCTATACACGGACCCTCTCCCCCTGCAGAGTGAATGACCTCTCTGTGGTAGCTGCCACAAGGCCTGATTCACTGTGCTGTGTCTGGCGGCCAGGCCTCTGCTGCTGCTGCTGCTGCTGCTGCTCTCCCTGTCAGCCACCTCAGCCCTCTGACAGCCCCTCAGCCTGGGGCCTGGGGCCCGGGGCCTGGGGCCTTGGGCCTGGGGCACGGGGACCAGGCTGGGGAGAATGGTAGGGCTGTTCCAGTCATGGCTGGGCAGACACACAGAGAGGTGGAGGGGGGCTCTGGTGGGGGGAAGTGGGGAGGGTCTCCCTGTGGTGACCAGGTCTAGGGTCCTTACTGTGGCTGGCTACTGGAGGTGGCTAACCTTGGTGGTTTGTGGAAGGCTTCAGCTGTTTGTGGATGTGTCTAATGAGTGGGTTTGTGTGGGGTTGCCTGTGGTTGAACATGATTCTCAACGGGTGAATGAAACAGCCTTTGGAAGCAGGGGGAGTCAAGCAGCCATGGTCCCCTGTCACTCTGGTGTGTGGAGGGAACTAAAAGTTCTTCTCTGGAGCTGGAGCATGGCGCTAGGGGCTAAGGGAAGCACGCCAATGCTGTCTCTCTGTAAACCTGTGTGTGTGTGTGTGGCACGTGTGTGTGGCAAGTGTACGTGCGTCTGTGTGTGTGTGAAAATATATGCACAAAGTATTTGGGTGTTTGCACGCATCTTGCGTGTTTCACACTAGGGGCTGTGGGCATCCATATCCACGCCAACATTTCCAAGGTAAATTCACTTTGTCAGTCAATTGAGTTAATGGAGCCTCTTCACCTTTCATCTGCAGCTCAGTCTGGCTCTGCTCCAGGGTCCAGGCAGCTGCACACCCAGCAGAACCCCTCCTCACCCACCTGACACTCACAACCCGGGCCACACACACAGCACACGGCTGGGACTGGTAATCACCCTTCAGGCCACGGCTTTTGACCAACGATTCACGGATAACGAACGAAATGTTGGTTTGCATGAGATCCGTTTGTTTGTTACAGGGGCCCTTCAAATTAATGTACTTAAATCGGAATCTTAAGCAATACTGACCCTGTGGCATGTTCTGTGTATCCTGTTCCGTCCTAAAGAAATGGAAAGTGCACACACGCACACAACACAAGCACACAAACAACCATTCAGAGTGGGTGCACGCAGCCTCTGTGAATGCATGTCCAAAGCCTTGATATCCGCCTGTGGTTTATTCTCCTGACTCACCAATCACATCCCCTGTTCAGACTGAAGCGTTGCCAAGAGTAACGGCGGCTGGCTTTGAGAGAGGGAAAGCGTGACTAACAGCAAACACCGACTCAGCAACATTACATTCCCTTGAGTAAGCATTTATCTGCTGGACAGACTGACGGACTGACGAAGCCTGCGTCCAGCTCGCTGACTGATGGACTAGATTTACAGACAGAGAGATGGAAAGACGGACGTTTGGGATCCAGTGGAGATGAGCAGCAGGTGCTGAGGGTGATTTACATGAGGGTTGTTAGCGAGGTGATTGAAGGTAAGCAGATGTCGTGGCGTTGCGTTTCTTTGCAATATGTACCGATCACAGAACACTAAACTGGATATACAACAGACATTACCTTTCAACTGGGAAAGTGGAACACATCCAAAACAAATCCAAGTCCCAACCAACCACCCACTGGAAGTTCAAACACACTAGGTGTGAAGGTGTGAGACCAGAGCCTTAGAACAGGCCCCCTGCAGAGTAGGACTTCAGCTGCTGTTCTCTGATAGGGTACCGAAGCTTGCGTAGGTTCTAGATAGTTGTAACCGGAGTAGTTCTGTGACCCATGTCAGATTCCTCTCAGCAGGGGAGCGGTGTTCCAGCAGCCGTCACGCTCCGGGCCTTAAGTAAACCCTGGTGGCGTCATCACACGGGGGTGAGAGCAGGAGAAGCTGCTGAAAGAAGCCAATCAAGCACTTACTTACAGTGCCCGCATTGAAGGCAGCTCAGAGAGTGAAACGGGCCTAAGTCGATGTGCAACACCTGCAACACCTGCGTGTTTCACGCCACTCAGCGTCACACGAGGACACACACACGCACACACACACCTCTCACTTGCTCTCTGTCTTGAATAAGATCTCCTTCATCGGGAATATTCTCTTTTTCTCTGTCTTTCTACTGTATCTTTCTCCCTCTCTCCCTCTCTCCCTCTCTCCCTCTATGGCTCATTGTCTCTCTATCTCCCTCCCTGTCTCTCTGTGTCTCTGTCTGTCTGTCTGTCTGTCTGTCTGCCTGTATGTCTGTCTGTCTGCCTGTCTGTCTGTCTGTCTGCCTCTCTCCTTCTCTGTCTGTCTGTCTGTCTGTCTGTCTGTCTGTCTGCCTGTCCCTCTTCTCTCACACACACTCACTAACATCACAAACACATTCACACTCCTACAATCTTGGGAAAGCCTATGACTGTCTTCTTCAATGAGATGTGTTTGGTTTCAACCAACCAAGCTCTGGTGTCTGCTAACTCCCTACTTAGCTGCCTATCTCACTAAATCAATACACACCCAACACATACACACAAACACACACACAGTGAGAGAAAACATATTTCTACTGAGTGAGCTCTAATGTTGCGGTGACTGTGGTCAGAACTGTTGCCATCTCGGTCTACCTGCCATGCTGTGTGACGGCGTGTGTGTGTGGTGTGTGTGTGCGCACATGTGCACAGGTGGGATACACTGTGGTCATTCATACAGACAGAGACACCTGGCTCTACCTCACAGTGTGTACACGAGTGGCCGTGCATGCGAGTGTGTGTTTGGACAGCTGAGTATCAGTGGGCATAACATTGTCCTCAGCTGGCCCAGAGCTAGCCCTAACCTCCTGACCTCACACCTCAGGGCTGACTGCACAGCACACACAGCTAACATATTTGCAGCTGCTCCACAACAGACAAGGTCAGGTTCAGGTGATATTAGTTAGCTCAGTCCTGACAGAGCAGGGAGTAAAGATAAGCAGGGAGTAAATGTCTTGGTCAAAGCTTCGCTCTGACCAAGACATTAACTCCAACTAACCGAGAGAGAGAGAGAGAGAGAGAGAGAGAGAGAGAGAGAGAGAGAGAGAGAGAGAGAGAGAGAGAGAGAGAGAGAGAGAGAGAGGAGAGAGAGAGAGAGAGAGAGAGAGAGAGAGAGAGAGAGAGAGAGAGAGAGAGAGAGAGAGAGAGAGAGAGAGAGAGAGAGAGAGAGAGAACGATTACCACCATCAAGGCGTACCTGACTGACTGACAGGAATATCAGAGACTTTGAGGAGACACTGCACAGATGTGGAAGCTCTTACACAAACAAGAGACAAGGTTCCAAAAGGATTCTTGAAACAGTCTAGGTCTTTAGGCACATCCTCAAATGTATCAACCATAATCCAGCTCTCCTGTGTGTGTGTGTGTGTGTGTGTGTGTGTGTGTGCGTGTG
>NW_026911656.1:0-31962 GCF_963692335.1 Osmerus eperlanus
CCACCAATGTGCAGCACCCGCGTGAGTGATGCAACGGCGGCCATTTTGTGCCAGAATGTTCACCGCACACCAGCTGAGGTGGAGAGGGAGAGAGCATGTTTTTGCTAATTACGTCAGGTGATGCGCAAAATGAGTATTATGGAGGCGCTAAACATTTAAAGGCCTCTTTTTTCCCAATTTATTAATAAGCTGGTCTTGCTGGGTATGAGCTGGTCAACCAGCTAAACCATGTTGAGCTGGGAGCTGGTCTGAACTGGTAAAATAGCTAAACCATGTCGAGCTGGGAGCTGGTCTGAACTGGTCAAACAGCTAAACATGGTCGAGCTGGGAGCTGGTCTGAACTGGTCAAACAGCTAAACCATGTCGAGCTGGGAGCTGGTCTAAACTGGTCAAACAGCTAAACCATGTCGAGCTGGGAGCTGGTCTGAACTGGTCAACCAGCTAAACCATGTTGAGCTAGGAGCTGGTCTGAACTGGGTCAACCAGCTAACCATGTCGAGCTAGGAGCTGGTCTGAACTGTTCAACCGGCTAAACCATGTCCAGCTGGTCTTAACTGGTCAACCAGCGACTCAAACTGTCACACCTAGCTTGAGCTGTTTCTTTCAGCAGGGATGACAGTGACATTGCGGGCCTGATAGTTACTCTCACTCCCGCGTGTCATGTCAGTTTCTGCTGCGGCCCACGTGTTAAGCTCACATAATGACACCGATACGACGACTCCGACAGCCGGATAAGACAAAACAAAGTCTATCCTCGGGCGGGCGATTCGTTTGCAGGCGGAGGAAAACGCACAGCTTAATTGCCTCACAGGACACCGTGCTGGTGTGAAAAATGTCCGCGCGCGACACGCTTGTTTTCTCCGCAGCGAAACGTTGTTCACTTTGTTCGGGGGGCTCCGGTCGGCAGGTCTTCAGCCTCAGCGGGGGAACAACATTACCCTGCGTCGCCCTGTATTGATTTCTGCTCATTGATGGCTGCGGATGAAGGCCGGGTCCTCGACAGGCAGCAGAATTGCATCCGTCTCATCCCCTGCAGTGCTGGAAGCTGAAGCCACACTCGGCTGGACCTGAGGCGGCTCTTGAGGAAGCAGTGCTTCAGGTGCTCGTGCGATACGGGGAGGTACAAACTGAACAGTGTGTGACAGTGTGGGTTTCGACAGTGTGGTCCGTTTCGGGGGCGACGTGGCTCAGGCGGTAAGAGCGGTCGTCTGGCAGTCGGAGGGTTTGCCGGTTCGATCCCGCCCGGGCTGTGTCGAAGTGTCCCTGAGCAAGACACCTAACCCCAAATGCTCCTGACGAGCTGGCTGGCGCCTTGCATGGCAGCCAATCGCCGTCGGTGTGTGAGTGTGTGTATGAATGGGTGAATGAGAAGCATCAATTGTACAGCGCTTTGGATAAAGGCGCTATATAAATGCCTGCTCAGGGACGCTTCGACACAGCCCGGGCCGGGGGATCGAACCAGCAACTGCCTGAGCCATGTCGCCCCAAATATGCCACATTCACTACACTGTAAGAGGTAGACTGGGGATATCAGTCCTCTCACTGACTAGCTTATGTCAGTGTGAGCTGTGATAAACCTTTATTAAGTCTGTAAGTACTTTGGGAAACTATGTTCGCAGCTTCATATCCTCCTGTTTTGAGGTTCGTATGATCTGGGGGTTGTACCACCAGAAGAGGAAATTGGCTGGTCTCGACACCTCTTGGACATCCCCAATCCCACTTTTTGACAACCTGGCAGTAAAGCTCCCCGTAAAACTGATCCAGGTCCTGATTCAACCGCTGAGTGCATGTTCATTCTTAATTATTTAGCGGACCTTTTTATCCAAAGCGACTCACAGTTAATTAGACTACACAGGGGACAATCCCCCCGGAGCAATGCGGGGTTAAGGGCCTTGCTCAAGAGCCCAAGGCTGTGCGGATCTTATTGTGGCAACCTTCCAGGTCCCAGTCATGTATTTTAGCCACAAGGCTGCAGCTGCCCGGTGCTACTCAAGACTAAGCATGTGCTACTCAGGGCTCAGGACTCAAGTGCTGCTTCGGAAACAAAGTGTCTGTACGGTTTCATTTATAGTTCAGAAATAGTGTGATTTATAAATAATATAATACTTTACATTTGCATACATTATTACTCTCTTGTATGTGCTCACTGTCTCTTTGCTGATGCAAAATAGCCATTTAGTGTGATGGTCCGAGATCTAATTCACTCTTTTGTATTGTTTTGCATATCCACTTGCTGATGCATTTCCTGAGGATGCGGTGGATTAAAAAGCAGATCTTCAATCAAATGAACATTGCAGGTCTTTGTGTCAGTTACTGGCAGTCAGTATTCATAGTTTCATATTTAGTGCATATTTAGTGCTGTTCTGAATGGCTGAATTCCAGATGATGAATTCATAATGACGTCTTTTGCTAAGTGCATCTGCAGATTGATTGTAATGTAATGCAGTGATGTAAGATGTGCCAAAAATAAGAAAGTCACAGATGAAGCCATAGTGTTCATATCAAGCGAGCGAGCAAGCTCTTTCACTGGCTGCCATTTTGGCTCTAAAGGCTCATTGACACGGTGAAGGTTTCCCTAGCCCACCTGGGTGATAATATGCAGCATTCCTGCCATTTTGCTCTAAAGGCTCATAGAAATGGTGAACGTTTCCCTAGCCCACCGGACATTTTGGCTCTAAAGGCTCATTGACGTGGTGAACGCTTCCCTCGCCCAACTGAGTGACGGAAGGCAGCAGTCCCGCCATTTTGACTCTAAGGCTCATTGACGTGGTGAACGTTTCCCTAGCCCACCTGAGTAATGAAATGCAGCATTCCTGCCATTTTGGCTCTAAATGCTCATTGACGTGGTGAACGTTTCCCTAGCCCACCTGGGTGATAAAATACAGCAGCTCTAAATGCTCATAGACATGGCGGACATTGCTACATCAGCTGAACACGGTCCCTGGGGGTTCGTTTTCTCATAAAGGAATCACACACGGAGCCCTTGATTCAGACAGGAAATGAGGAGGATTTCTCCTCATCTAAATGAGCTTTGACCCATCCCCCCACCCCACCCCCACAGTCTCCTCTCTATCTCTCCTTCCCATGCCTAGGGACAGTTCCTCCTGCAGACCTTTCATGATAACTAATTACTAAACCCTTTCATTTACTCCTTATGCATCTCGCTGAGACTACACAGCAGTAGCCTGATCTAACCCATGTCCTTTTAAAAAAATATATGAAATTTAATATTTTTAGGATTTCTTTTTTTTTTTCCTCTCTCTCTCTTTGTATTGTACCCATCTGAGAAACGGTCCAATCATGGAGGATTCCAAAGGAGATGAAATTGAATTCCCCATGCAAGAGAGCAAGGCTGTGACCTTTTTTTTTCTGACATGGAGGTTTTTGCTGAAAACTAATGCAAAGTTTGCTTCTACATTGTTATGGTAATGAACATTCAGAAAGGAATAAAGAATGAACAGTTTTTTTTTTTCATTGACATGCAGTCTTCAATTCTGGAGCGCACCAAGGCACCGCGGATATTGGTCAGGAGAGAAAAGAACACCTAATCTAATTTGCTTTGAATAATTTTTTTTCTCAGAAAGATGTGCCTATTTTTCAGAGTAGACATTCACAGAAGAAAAACGTGATTGATTTTAATTTAAAAACAGCTCGGGAAGGTCTCACCGGGGCGGTGAAATGTACTTCTAATTTATTTTAATTCTTTCAGGTTTGTAGCGTGCGCTGGCAATGAGTGTAAATTGATGTTCCTTTAATTTGGAGTCCTTACACAAAGCTGAAGCTTGGCTTTTTCAGGTGAGCATTTGTGCCCTGTTTTCATGAGCCAACGCAACAAGCAAGTATGAAACGCGGAATATGTGAGTTCACTGAATTGCTGTCGTCAGTGGATTTAAAAGTGATCCTCACCGTCAGGCTGAAGCCCTACTCACACGTACTGTTCATCCTGGGAACTTGTAGAGTTCATGCCCATTCCTTCAAAGAAAAAGGGTATGCATTCACAAGCAACTCAGAAATCAGAAATCAGAAATAACGATTTGAATTATGACTCATTTTAAAGGGAGTTTAGTTATTATGCAAACAAATAGCTGGGAAAATGGCAGTCATTTGCTGGGCTGCTGAAGTGTTCAGGTACATCATTACCGTATTAAAATTCACCTATTCACATCAGGCCCCTAAAAAGATCAGGGAAGTGGTGTGGTTGAATGGCAGCCAAAAACTTTGTGCTTAATATTCATGTCCCTTTCATTTTGAATTCACAGTAAAACCCGCTGCCAAGCGATCTAACGCCAGCCGATAAAAAAAACGAAACTCCTTGGCCTTGGTAAATGCGCGCGCAGGAATCGACTCGCGAGGAGTCGATTCGATTCCCCAGACCTGTCGGATAATGAATCTTTTGCTCGCGGTGTTCGTAATGGGGCTGTCTGGGTACGATAACCGGGCTTTGCTTCAGTTTCACTCTTCCCCTGACACTGCTTCAACCGCATCAATAAAGTGGAGAGCGAGCCCCCATGACAGCAGTTCTCCAGCATCTACTTTTATGGCTACAACTGCCCTTTTATCACATTCGTTAAGTTTTAAACCGAAGTCGAGCTGATATTTTTATGAATAGTCGTGCCGCTGTTGTCGTTCCGGCACTGACCCGAGGCTTATCGCCACAAAAAGAAAAATATATTTTTCTGAGAATTGCAGGTGGGTGCTTCAGCTTTTGCAGTCAGATGCAGAGTGAAAGCATAGTCTCTCCCAGCCTCCATATAATCACGTAACATGATGGTGAGAAGAGGCCACTCAGCCGAACAACGTTCGCCATTTCCTACCGCTAAATAAAATAATTTTTTAAATAATCAAATAATAATTTGTTATTTGGCTGACGCTTGTATGCAAAGTGATTTACAGTGATAGACTAAGCAGGGGACGATCGCCTTTTGGAGCAACGTGGGGTTAGGGGTCTTGATCAAGGGCCCGACGGCTGTGCGGATTTCATCATGATTGCTATGTACACTGGGTATGATACCTACACTCTGAGTGCACCTGGTAATTGTGGTGTTGGCAGCGGCAACCATGGGCCGGGGGGGGGGGGTGTTTGGGGGTGTGGAGAGAGAAATAATGGGCACTCCTCTCTGTACAGTAATAACGCCTGTGGTTGGGGCTGGCCTCGGGAGTGTGTGGAGTTACTGCCTAGTGTCACTCACTGACTTACCTGGGTAAAGGGCAAAGGCGCTGCTCTGATTGGTTTGACCCTGCGGGTTGCTGAGGTCAGGGGCCTGCCGATTGGTTCGCCCTTCGCAATAGAGCCGTTGGGAGAGGAGCTTATTCAGCAAACCCTCTCTGGCAGACGGTCACGGCCCAACTGAGGGAGGGCGCGAAAGCCGGAGGCTCCGCAGGGAGCCTTCTGTCTGAGCGCAGAGCGGAGAGAGCAGGAGGTCACAGCCCCTCCGTCTAAATTATATCGGCACCGCAACAACCCGGCTTCCCAGGGCATAAAACAAAACTTGGTTTCTGAAATTAAGAAGAAATATTGGACAGAAGTAGTTTTATGTCAGTCAGACCTGTGCTTTTCATCCAAACAGCTCTGTAAGCCTTGAAGGCGCCTGGATAAGTGGACCGGTGCACTAATTAAGCTGAGGACTCCCAGCGAGGCTGCGATAGATTTTACTGATGCCCGCGGTCCGGTTGTGTGAGTGGAGTTATCGCCTGCTTGCACTGGCAGCCTGTGTTCAGCTAGAATCTGCTAGCTTCGCCATTCTAGGAACACCTTGATTTATTAGATCAATGCCAGTGAGGGTGGTGATCAAACAAACTACTGTGATGAGTGATGACCAATGCCGATATAATTTCAGAATGTTAAAAGGCCTGAAGTACCATTCGTTGTATGTTTCCTGGACATCAACCCTGCCTGTCTGATCTGTTCTCAAGTTAATAAAAACTTTATCATTAACTTCTGTGGTCTTGCTCTTGGGTTCAGTGTTCTGGCTCCTGACAATTTCAGTGTCATCAGGGATTTCTGTTCTGGAGTTTATTTGATAAAGTCACCTCCGAAGAAGTTTTATGATTGATGATTAATGCAGTAGAATCAAGTTATTGGAGAAGCCACTGAGCTGAATCATTGTAATTGAGTGGAGTTGGTAATCTTGAAATGACAGCTTGAAGTCATTGGCTTTGAAGAGAGTGGTTCCTGGGATTTTTTTTTTTTTTTTCACCAAAGTTCTAAGTCAGTCTGTGTTCTAGAACTCTGTTGCTTTCTGTCACCAGTTCTAATTGTGGCATCAGCATTAGAATGTTCAGTTAAGAACATTCTGGTCAAGAACATTCTGCTCACATATTTACGACCTCACACCTTAAGGGGATACTGACATTGGATTTGGGGAAGACATCTCAGATTTGATTAATATTTCTCACATTTACAGTAATGTTCCTGCTTGTTCTCCCTCTCCCTCCCTCTCCTGGTGACGGAACTGGCAAAAAGTTCTTACGCCCCTGTATCTGGAATGCCTAGATTTTGGTTGGTTTGACCCATAATGTACGATGCCACCCGTTAATTGATTGTGGCATCGCGATTAACTATGATGGATGGTCGTGTCAAAAGCAGTCTTCCTCCCCAACCTGGCGTATGATTGGCTATTTCAGGACTGAGTGACACCTCTTCTTTCCGCACTTCCAAGAGTCCTTGGAGAAAGTCGCTGAGGCTATTTTCGCGCCCACGCGGCGACGGCATGCAGGAAGTGGCAGGCGAAGGTGGAGGCAGAGGCTCACTGCCTCCGCACTGTACTGAACGTCCTGTTTCCTGTGTCCGTGTTCGATATCCTGTGACGGAGGGAGGGAACCAGGGAGGGAGGGAGGGAGGGAGGGAGGTTGGGCTGGGCGTCTGGCGGGGGTTTGGCATTAACAGTGGGGCCGGCTCGGCTCATGCGGATCAGAACAGCGGTGCGCTGAGTCAGCTGAACCGTCACGCTTCCTGTTCTGTTTCTGAGTTTTCTTTTTCCCTTCGACAACTTCTGCGTGCTCTCAGAGGAACGGGGGGCAGTGTGAGGGTGCGGCTGAGACCAGTCAGGCCGAGGAGCTGACTTGTGTTGTGTTGATTGTGCCCGTTGCGTCGATTCTGCATGTTGTGTTGATTGCGTGTGTTGTGTCGATTGTGTGTGGTGTTGATTGTGTGTGTCATGTCGATTGTGCACATCATGCGTGTTGTGTTGATTGTGCTTGTTGTGTCGATTGTGTATGTTCGGTCGAGCGTGCGCGTTGGGCTGATTGTGCACGTCATGTTGATTGTACGCGTCGTGCTGACTGTGCACATTGTTTGTGTCATGTTGATTGTGTGCGTCATGTTGATTGTGCGTGTTGTGGTGATTGTGCACGTCGTATTGTGTTGACTGATTGTGCACGTCACGTAGATTGTGCGCGTCGTGCTGACTGTGCACATTGTTTGTGTCATGTTGATTGTGCGCGTCATGTAGATTGAGCGCGTCGTGCTGACTGTGCACGTCATGTAGATTGTGCGCGTCGTGCTGATTGTGCACGTCATGTAGTTTGTGCGAGTCGTGCTGATTGTGGACACTGCGTTGTGTTGACTGATTGTGCGCGTCGTGTTGATTGTGCGCGTCGTGCTGATTGTGGACACTGCGTTGTGTTGCCTGATTGTGCGCGTCGTGTTGATTGTGCGCGTCGTGTTGATTGTGCGCGTCGTGCTGATTGTGGACACTGCGTTGTGTTGACTGATTGTGCGCGTCGTGTTGCGATGCTGCGTATCCCTCTCGGCGAGTGGGCGAGGACTCGGGTTTCGCGTGACGACAGGTACCGGCCCCGGTTCTGACCCGGAGTCGGGGGCGGTGTCGGCCTGACACGTGTAGACGTGACCGCGCGCGTGCGTTCCCAGCCGGAGAGGGTCAGAGGGCCGCTGCCATTAATCCTGAGAGCTGTCAGCTCACATTACCACCCGCCCGGCTGTCAGGGCTAAATTTAGTTGTTGATGGATTATTAAATATACAATATGACTGTCCTGACATGGAGAGACAGAATAAAATATGAAGCTAATTACACGTTCATAATTAAGCAGGAGAGCGGGGGGTCTGAATAGAGAAATCATCCCGCTCTAGAGGGGAGGTCGATGGCCTAACAGTATCAACACTAACCTTTATCCTCACGCATTATATGGGACCCAGAACAACAACTGCATTCAATTACATCTGTATGTACTGTACTGTACATATGCTAACGTGGTACAGTGCATTTAATCATGGTGATGCACAACGCCGCCCTCTAGTGGCGGGCTACGACTGTCTGCCTTCCTCTCGGCCCGACCTGTCTCTTTGAAAACGATCGACGGCTCTCTCGTCGAGTCGAGCTGGGGCTCGAGAGCTCCGGGGTTGAGGTGCGCAGGGACGGGGCCCAATCGAAACAGCCCGGGGGAAGCCTTCAGCCAATCAGAAACGCGCGGCTCCTCCTGCCCACGCTAGGCCAAATACAGACGCCGGTAATGCTAATCACCCAGCGAGTGTGTTTACTGATAGAAATATGAACAGGGGGTGGAAATGGAATTGAAATTAACAGTTTTTCTGCAGAGCAGGTGTCTTGATTCTGCGTCAGTTTTCATCACTTTCTTCTCAAAAGGCTGCGGAAATGTGACTGCCCCGAGCGATGGCAGGGCTCCCGACAGCTGTGTTCCGGGCGAGGGTTTCCCCACTGGGCACTTCTGTGACGTTAGGCAGCACTCTGCTCCACACACTGCCCACCGAATGATCCCCGGGCTTCACCACCTCCGGACCGAATCAACAGTTGCCCGCTCCATCACCGCGAAAGCCCAGCGGCTCCAGCGCAGTGGGGTGGGTATAAACCGTTCCCACTGCAGCCTGGCCCTGGGTAGCATTGTCTGCCGTGCGGATGAGTAAAATGGCAGAATGGAGATTGGGCAGGTGCCGTAATGAGCCCCTTTTGGTGCCTTCTTACAATCGCGAGTTGAGGTTTGGCGCTTCTCTTTGGAAACTTCCGGAAGGTAAAAGAAGGAGGAGGAGGAGAGGGAGAAGAAGAAGAGTGTGTCAGGGATCATTGCTCCATCTCAGCAGGCAGGGGTAGTGGTTGCTATGGCGATGTGACTTTCTCTATTTTTTCCTCTCCCTTTATCTCTCTCTGTCTCATGCTCTCTCTCTCTACCTTCCTCTCTCCCTTTCTCTCGCTCTGCCTTTCTATCTCTCAGCCGTGTGCTCAGTTGGGGGAGCTGGCGATCTATGGAAATCTCCCATCCCTACAACCACCTCACACACACACACACACTTACACCACTATCTCTCTCTCTCACACACACACATATACACACACACACTCTCTCACATACACTTACACTGTTATCTGTCTCTCTCACACACACACACACACACACACACACACACACACACCATTCTCTCTCTCTCTCTCTCTCTCTCTCTCACACACACATACACACTCTCTCTCTCACACACACACACACACACCATTCTCTCTCTTTCTCTCACACACACACATACACACACACACTCTCTCAGACACACACACTTACACCGTTCTCTCTCTCACATATACACATACACTCACACACACACAAACACACTCTCTCTCTCTCTGT
Source organism: Osmerus eperlanus (assembly GCF_963692335.1). Taxonomy (NCBI): domain Eukaryota; kingdom Metazoa; phylum Chordata; class Actinopteri; order Osmeriformes; family Osmeridae; genus Osmerus; species Osmerus eperlanus. The sequence continues at coordinate 9,593 of NW_026911656.1, forward strand.
CTGCATTGCACGTCTGTCAGCCACAAATGCCATTAGGGAATGAACAGCCAGCATGAAAGCGGAGATAATTCAGTTTGATACCACGGTGCCAATCAATCTGGGGCAAATGTATTTTGTGAGTTAAATTTCAGAAATGGTGGTCTTGATGACAATGTATCCAAAACAATAATAACACAGATGATTGAGAGCGCCCTAACCAGTCTGATTGTATTTAAATGAGGGGGGAGTCCTGTCATTGCCCTCTCATACGCAGTACAATAACTCACGATCATGACTCCATAAATGGCACATATTTAAATAGATTGATTGATACATTGAAACGTTGGGGAAAAAGTAATCACCGGTTACGATCAGAGACGCGACAGCCAATGGCAGCTCTTCTGTCCGCAGTTCTAGCCAATAGAGAGAGAGAGCTGCCTGCGTGAGACCGGGTCTGAGCCTCCCAGACCACAAGGGGGCGACACTCGGAGACTCCCTCCCGTTACACGCGCCACGAGAGCTCCAGAAACGTGTGCTTTTGTTGTGTTCTTTTCCGAGTTTGTTCAAACGCTTTTCTCATGGGTGTGGAGAGTCAGACCGCGGGTCCCGGGTCTCCTCTCTCATTAGAGTTCTGCCTTCGCTCCAGCAGAAAGGAAAAGCCCTCGTTCTGAGTCGTGTGTAAAAGCGCAGCGAGGGACGTGCGTTCGTATGTAGACTGTGTATTGCGGAGTGCGGTGGGGGAGGGGGGAGCGCATTGCCCTTGGCCTATTAGAGTGATGGAAGGCACTGGCACAGCCAATCAGAGCTTGGCTGTCAGCTCCTGTGATCCAGACTGTACCCCCTGCAGCGCACACACATCCACACTCGCTCACTTTGAAAACCCGTCGCTTGAACTCGAACTTTCGGGAATCGGAGAATGAGTGTTTTTAAAACTAAACCCAAGGTCGGTAGCCGGAGCGCTACCAGGCACATAATAAATCAAACAAGCCCTCGCGAAATACTAAAGCCTAGATGCTTTGCATGGTCCTGTGTTCTCCCTGTGTCTCTGTGTAAGAGCGCTGTGCTGTTTACTGGACTGGTCCATCCTTCCCCGTCACTCAGAGAGACCCTGCCGTCTATTTACAGCTGACGGAAAAGCCGGCTGCCGAGGACTCTGGGAAGGATTACACTGAAATGGTCGACGCTGTGCTCATCGGCGGAGAAGATGTCAGTTATGAAACATGACATTTACCCGAGGGAGACGTCGCTCTTGTCTCCTGCCCTGTTTTACCCACCGCCGCTTGGTTTGATTGTGAGTGAAAGGAGCTTTTACCGGGCCCAATTACTTCATTTTCATGTGTGCTGAGAATTTAACCCTTTGTGGAGTTTTTTTTCAAATAAAAATAAATAAATAAATTCAAGTCAGTGTTCTAGAACTCCAAGACATCAGCATTAGAATGATCAGTGAAGAAGATTCTAATGGCATATTTGTGACCTCACACCTTAAAGGGATTTTATTTAATGCATTCTCCCGTGTGCATATTCAAGCACTGATCCTTACTAAATAACACTCTCAGCTTTAAACCCAAATCTTAGCCGTTTCTGACATGGTGATCCAGTCCTGTCTGTGCACCCTCAGTGAATAAGGGTTAGGGTTAGGGTCAGCCAAATCATAACTCCCATAAATGTGTAATGTTCCACTAGTTTGAGCCAGATGCAATAATAGGAAAAATAAACATTAAATAGTTTAGTGGTATTTGTGTGACAGAGTGGTTGCCGGGCGCTTTGTCTCAGGAGTTAGACGTTAGGATGTGAAATCACGAGGCGGCCGTTGTTTATCGGGCGCCTGTCTGTTTAACGACGCCACTCCGGTGTGGATTTAAAGGGGAATCAATCAGAGGGGGGAACTGCAGGAGCCGGGGGAACGGGGGAACGGGGGGGCACTTACCGCCGTGCGCCAAAAACCCGCCGCGCTGTAATTCAGGAAGAGCGGGCCAGCCTCCGCTGCTTTCGAGATAACCCCCCTCCCCCCCCTCCCCCCCGCACTTGTTTACGAGAGCGCTGTACGTCAGCGCTCCCTTTATTTGACTTTTCCGCTCCGGTGCGTTTGATCACGAGCGCGCCCCTCACTCTGAGATGCACCCCGGCCTTTTATCCTCACTAATGGAGCTGCATCAGGCTGTAGCTCATTGGGAAAGCTCCTCACGCCATCAGGGGGGGCCACCATCACGGGTCTTTCAGGGGAATCCGCTGCCCGACGGTGTGTGGCGCCTATTACCATTTATAATTTGTTATTTAGCTGACGCTTTTATCCGAAGCGACTTACAGTTGATTAGGCTAAGCGGGAGACAATCCTCCCCAGGAGGAATGCAGGGTTAAGGGCCTTGCTCAAAGGGCCCAACAACTGTGCGGATCTTATCCAGAGCTTGAACCACCAACCTTCTGGGTCCCAGTCATGTACAAGCTGCCCTCCATAACCACTGCCCATGCCCAGCACTTCTTTTTAAAGACAAGATGAGATGGGAGTTAGAGCAGCTTTTCCAGCCACTTCCTGGAAAACGATTTGAATTTAGATTTCGCATCATCACACACGGGGCGTGTATGTCGATCAAACGTCCGTCAATTTTCTGTTCCCTCCAATCAAAATCCTTCTCACACAGCGGATGAGAATCCTCGTTTGACACTTGAATGGAAACGTCCATCATCTCAGCCTTTTACGGTGTGAGATCACAGATATGGGGCGGCCTGTAGCCTAGTGGTTAAGGTGAATGACTTGGACACGCAAGGTTCTAATCCCGGTGTAGACACCATAAGATCCGCACAGCCGTTGGGCCCTTGGGCAAGGCCCTGAACCCTGCGTTGCTCCAGGGGAGGATTGTCTCCTGCTTAGTCTAATCAACTGTACGTCGCTCTGGATAAGAGCGTCAGCCAAATGCCAATAATGTAATGTAATATATTTTGTGTACATACAGTAGATCACATCGCTTCGGTTTCAGTCTCTAACGTCAGCGGACCACGTTGAAGAGCAGCTTTTCACACACCAGTGTCTCTGTGGCGTCTTCATTGGCCTGGTCAGTCTGCGGATCTTCCCTCCTCTCACCTCTGCAGGTTATTTATTCGCTTGCTTAGGCGTGTATTAGCTGGGCTCCACTGCTCTGGCACCCGCCGTTATCCGTAGCGACACGCAAGGCCATCGCAATGAGGCGCATCGAGTAAAAATAATAAATAATCCACAATAGCGACAAATACGCCCTTTATTGTTTCTGTCAGATGTGCTTGTGCGATTCCCGGCCAATATTTCCCCCCTGAGCTGAAACACAGACGCCTGAGGAGCTGAGCAGGAAGACGTGTGCGGCTCCTGAACAGCAGGGGGCGCTGTCGGCATCACCTCCAAAGGGGCCTGCTTGCTCGCCACTGATATCGAGTCGCCCCCCGATGTTTTTGCTAAATTCGCCCCATTGGACTCCATGCAGCACATTAATAATATTTCCACTTGTATAGTGATATTCAATACATGCTTCAGATTTTTTAATTAGTTTTTTCATTCTTTGTGAAATCTTTGCACCCTGTTGTCTTTGCCTCGCACCTGTTGTTTTGTCTCTATGGAGACACGAGGGAAACTGTCACTTCTACCCAGTGCCACCCCTCGTAAAATAGTTTCAAAAAGAAAATTAATGTTTTTAATGACGAGCCAATTAGGGGCTGAATGGCCTGTTGCCGTTTTTCTGTTCTTTTCGTTTCTGTTCTTTTTGTTCCTGCGATCAGGCGATCAGAGTTATTCTTAACTGGGACCATTTTGTTCTCTCCGTCCTCAAAGCTGCCGATGCGTTTTCTGAATCTTCACGATGGCGGTCGGTGATAATTCCAGTGCCCGTGGTTGCTCTGTGCCCCCTAATAGAACAGAAATTCATAAAATGAAATATAGTTCTGGTAACACGGGCGAGTGAGCGATGAGGAACCAGAGGGTGGATGAACTACGGGAGCAGGCCATCTGGTTGCTCCAGAGGATGTGGCTCTCAAATCTGTGTTTATTGTTGTTGTTATTTATTGTGTCATCTGATTTCCAGGCTAATGAAGTCCCTGGATTTTCATGTGGGTGAATTAAACAAACTGTAGTGTAGCTGATCATCCGTGATGGGTGTTTACATGGCAGTTAATTTTCCATAAAGATCGGCAATTTACCCTGATCTGCCTGTCCTGAATAGGGATTTCATTAGCCTGTTGTTATTACTTGAAGCATCGTAGCGCTAGGGAGAGCTATAGTGCAGATGCGTGTGTGTACGTGCTTGTCTTCTGGTGCTTACGAGACAAACTATTTTGGCTCCAGTTTGTGAAATTCCTGATGGATACTGACAATTTTCAATGAAATGTTTTCATAGCTATCCGGAACATGTCTTCCATATGATTACATGTTTTGGTTTGTAGCATGTTATTTCTCTGAGATCTGGAAGAGCGCTTTCTTGCAGAGAATTTCACCCTTAAAAGAGGTGTGTATGTGTCAGTCCTGAAAGAGGAGAACTGGGAAGAACCCGGAGGGGAAGCCCAGTACACCAGAGCCCCCGCAGACAGCCCAAAGACAGAGAATTGGGGCTGTTAACACAGTCACCCCCAGAACCGAAAGGGGGCGAAAGAATCACACGGTCATTAAGCATGCTGATTGGCTACAGTCTCTCTCTCTCACCCTGCTGATTGGTCGCTCTCTCTCCAGAGGAGGTGAGATAGTCTCCAGCAGGCAATTATTGCTAAGAGATAAGAACTACACTGCTTTCAGAAGTGTCCGGTAAATGACCTGAGGGACACGCCCCAGATATTTCCCAGCCTAGATGAGGCGCTTGCTTCAGTTCAGGTTCATCAGGCACACCTGGGAGAGAAGAGGGAACTTCTGGCCCGACCGGGAGATTAATGGCACGGAGAGAGGGGGGGGGGGGGGGGATGTAACGCTTTAATTAAGCTCGGGGTGCGCCGAGATTCACGGACTAATTCTGCGGCTGGCAGCGCAAATGAGAGATCGAAGGCGAGACGCTCAAGCGCGGCCGCGCGCTAAACGAGACCGGTGTCTGCGTGAAGTTTCAGGCCGGGGGGGCGAAGCCCGTCGCAGCGGGCCCTCTCAGCGTCGCCCTCCTTCCTCTCTCTCATCCCCCTGTTTTTTTCCCCGTGCTCCGAGGCAGCCGTCGTCCAGGAGATCCGGGCACGGCCGCGTTTCGCGGCGAAGCGTCAAGACGGCGGCCATTAATCGGTCTGTTCACGCGGCTCCCGGTCCTGGCGCTCGCTCCCGCGCCGTGGGCTCGGACGCCCACCTTCTGTCGCGTTTTAATTATTCCCCCTTATATAAGCGCGGTGCGGAGAGAGAGGCCTACCCTGATGTTCTGACAAGTGAATATTAGCAGCCGGGTCCTCTGGGGACCTTTTAATTGTTGCTTTCAGAGTTTCGTGAGCGTACTGTAGCTTCAGATCGTCGCACCGTAGGGAAAGAGTTTCACTGTTCAAGTAACGAGAAATGGGCTCATAGGAAACTCCTAAAATGTATTAAATGGTAAAATGGTAAATGGTTGGCATCTATATAGCACATTTATCCAAAGTGCTGTACGATTGATGCTTCTCATTCGCCCATTCACACACACACACACACACACACACACACACACACACAGCAAAGGTGATTGGCTGCCGTGCAAGGCACCAACCAGCTCGCCAGGAGCATTCGGGGGTGAGGTGTCTTGCTCAGGGACACTTCGACACACCCAGGGCGAGATCGAACTGGCAGCCCTACGACTGCCAGACGACTTATTATTATTATTATTATTATTATTACTATTACTCCTATGACAGTTACTGTTACTGTTACTGCTGCTACAGTCAGAGCTCAGAGACGTTCTTCGTCTCCTTGGAAATTGAGCTGTTCCCAATTCCCCCATCAGTCAGACCAATCAAGCGGAAGCCCCCCTCTGCGGCGAACATCTGCCTCCCGTACACAGTTTATTTATCTCTGTCTTTTGAGCGAACAAGGTTTCCGCGTTGTTCCCCTCTCTCCGGTTTCTGTGAAAGCGCGCCGTTCCGCCCGTCGGTTCTAAAAAATTCATCCCACGCTGATTATTTATGTACGAGGCTTCTGTTTGGCTCGTTACGTCTGCGCTCGTTGGCACGTCCTGTTCTTTCGACTTTGTTTCTTAATCGCGCATTATCACGTCTTCAGTTGCCTGGAGCGCTTACGGACCGGTGCGCGACTGTGGAAGGTTGCAGGTTCGAATCCCCTCTGCGTGTACATAAGGTGTTTAGCAGGGGTTTAACACACTGTCGTGCGTGAATAACGCACCGGCGTCCGTGCGCTGCACGTGATATCACAGTCCTTCAGCAGTCAGAGATCCCAGCAAGGCTCCTCCTTGACAGAGACCTCTGAGATTTTGTTGTCTGCGGTAATGAGTGTAATGGGCCTGTAACTCTGCCTCCCCAGCCGGTTGGCTCTTAATTACACCTCCGGGTGGTTCGCCGTTTGAAGGCTGGGATTAAGAGCCGCCGTCGGACACTGGCGAGACTCTGCAGAGCTCTGTGTAATTAATCCAGATGGACCGGCTCCCTCTGTCACTTCCCTGTCTGTTCCAGGCTTCCGGAAGCTTCTGAATTTCCAGAAGCCAGACATTCACCCGGCTCACTCATCCCTCTTGTGTCTCTCTTCGTCTCTCTTCTGCTCTTTCTGCTTTCTTTTCTCTCTTTTCTCTCTTACTTCTCCCTTCCTCCTGTTTCTCTGACTCCCCGTCTTCCCGCGTTGTACCCTTTTCTCCGCTGCGCTCCACCTCTCGCGCACCTCTCTCACTCACACCGTGCAACACCACCCCCCCCCCCCCCGGCGATCCTGAGATCCGCGCGGCATTAGCGTGTGTAGCCGTAGCCGATACGAGGGAACTGTGCGAAGGCCCCAAGTCGTGTTCTATCCGCGATGATGGATACGCCGCGATGAAGATCTCTCCCGTGCTCTGTATCTCCAGATAAGAGGCTCTCATCTTTTGCGCTGGCGGTGAAGGGTGATCCGTTAGCGGAGTCATTCCACACTCGGCCTTGGGGGCTGCAGAGCTGGAGAGCCGCTGACTCCCAGGTGCGGATGGTTCAATCTCAGCAGCTCTCTGCTCCCGGAGATGAATATAAATCTTTCCAGGGTCGAAGGAGAAACCCCACGGGAGATGCGTTGTTTCTTGTATTTTGCGCTGCTCTGGTGAGTTAAAGGTGGCTCGCTCTCACACTGGCTTAACGTTTCTCATCTTCCTCATCTTCCTCACCCTCAGAAAGTAAAGATGAAAAAAATCTCAGGGTGCCTAGCCTTTAGCCTGGTGACTAAATTTCTTGACGTGGAAGGTTAGTGGTACAAGCTTCAGTGTAGCTACATTAAGATCAGTGCAGCAACTTGGGCCCTTGAGCAAGGCCCTTCAACCCCACATTACAGTCCGATCAATGTTAGTCGCTTTGTATAAAAGCGTCAGCTAAATAACTGTTATGTCATTCCTCAGTCAGGCACAAGCCTTTGAACCCGTCAGTCAGAGGGACCGCATTCATAGACTGCATCCATTTTACTTTTCATTTCACAGAACAAAGTACAGTACTGTGCCGTTTACTTAACTGAAAACCACGCGATACCTCAGCACTGACTAATTTACCAGTCCTTTTGTAAAGATTTCACATTCCAGCACATCCTGGAACGTGGCATCATTGTGAAACAGCCCTTTCCCGGCAGACTCTGTATGAATGTGTACGAGTTTATGTTTGCGGTATAATGCTATCGTTCTTCAGTTAAGACCACGCTTATGAAAGCCAGGAAGGTTTGAAATTCCAGAGATCTGAGGATCGTCTCTCATGACTTTTTTCAGCTCAGAGCAGCAGCACAGACATGGGGCTCGTTCATTCCTGAGGGCGACAATTAAGGTGGCGGGTACCTGTCCGATGCGTTTCGGTGCATTTGAATCCCGCCATGCTACAAACGAAAACTGATTTTCAGCTGCAGCATTAAATTCCCCACCCCCCCCACCCCCCCACCAACCAAAAGTTGAAGTATGAAACCCAGCTGATGGGTATTCACTAGCATGCTTCACCTCACATACCCTCCCCTGAATTAGCATTTTGACACTGCGTCGTTTCCCTGAGGGCTGGCGTCGGCATCACGCTAGCGCTCCGTTAGCCCGTTAGCGTGGGAGTGCGGGAGGGGGCACGGCGAGCCGTCGGCGGATAATGAAGTGGCATCTCTCTGAGCGCGGGAGGCCTCTCTAGGATAATGAGCTTTAATAGGGGAGCGGCTCGTAGCGGGGAAGGGGGGGGGGGGGTGTGGGTGTGGGTTCGCCGGGACTTGTGCTGATGAAACGGTGCCAGGCGGAGGGGAGCTGTGTGGGAGGGTGGGGGGAGGAGGGGGGGCAGACAGAACCCTCTGTGTGAGTAATGGGGCCCCGGCGGAGGTGAGAGGACCCGTTTCTCCAGAGACAGGCGGGGGCGGATCCTCAGGGTCCTGAATTGGGTGAAGGGGACCTGGAGCCGTATCGAGACCGGCTCTGTGATAACGAGATGAAGTTGAGCCATAATGGGGGACAGCAGAGGAGCAGGTCGGGATGAAGTTGAGCCGTAATGGAGGACAGCAGAGGAGCAGGTCGGGATGAAGTTGAGCCGTAATGGAGGACAGCAGAGGAGCAGGACGGGATGAAGTTGAGCCGTAATGGGGGACAGCAGAGGAGCAGGGTGGGGTGAAGTTGAGCCGTAATGGAGGACAGCAGAGGAGCAGGGTGGGATGAAGTTGAGCCGTAATGGAGGACAGCAGAGGAGCAGGGCGGGATGAAGTTGAGCCGTAATGGAGGACAGCAGAGGAGCAGGGTGGGATGAAGTTGAGCCGTAATGGAGGACAGCAGAGGAGCAGGGTGGGATGAAGTTGAGCCATAATGGAGGACAGCAGAGGAGCAGGACGGGATGAAGTTGAGCCGTAATGGAGGACAGCAGAGGAGCAGGGTGGGATGAAGTTGAGCCATAATGGAGGACAGCAGAGGAGCAGGACGGGATGAAGTTGAGCCGTAATGGAGGACAGCAGAGGAGCAGGGCGGGATGAAGTTGAGCCGTAATGGAGGACAGCGGAGCAGCAGGGCCGTCGCCTATAACCCCCCAAGGGAGAAGTCTAGGAGATGGGCTCACTGGGCTGATGCGTCTCGCTCCCTCATCCCTCACCCCTCCATGCGCCGTCCGCTCAGTCCCACAATCCCACGCTGCAATTCCACTGCAGTCACCTGAGTGATCTATCGCACTTGTTGGCACTTTTTAGATGTGTGTGTGCGTGTGTGTGTGTGTGTGTGTGTGTGTGTTTGGGTGGTGGTAATGGAAACAGCGGTGATAAGTAGACTGACGGGTCTTTGTTGGGATTTCTGGAAGCTTCTGTCTGAACGCTGGATCAATTCCGCCCTCCCCAATCCTGCTGATTTCACACAGACCAGCTCAAATCCCTCAAATCCTCCCCCCTCCCTCAGTAGAAATCTTTTTTGCTAGTCAGTCAGTTCCCAGGTTGACAAAAAAAAGATTCAATTTACTCAGAGAATTGATTCTCTGAACAGTTTTTTTCTGAGGGGGGTGGGGAGCAGGGAGATTGGCAGCTGAGTGTCCACTTAAGAAGACAGAGGAGGTCTCTGTGAAACTAGCTATCACTGGGGGAATTTCTCTGGGTTCAGGAGTTTATTTTTATCTTCTTAACCGTGTGAAAATGCTGTGTGAGGTCCTGCCTGATTGCTGTTGCCACCTATCCCTCTTGTACGGAACCTTGCGTATGGAACCTTGTGTATGGAACATAGTGTATGGAATCTTGAGTATGGAACCTCTTGTATGGAACCTTACGCATGGAACCTTGCGTATGGAACCTTGTGTATGGAACGCTGTGTATTGAACCTTGTGTATGGAACATTGTGTATGGAACCTTGTGTATGGAACATAGTGTACGGAACCTTGCGTATGGAACATTGTGTATGGAACCTTGTGTATGAAACCCCTCGTATGGAACCTTGTGTATGGAACACTGTGTATGGACCCTTGCATATGTAAACTGTCATTTGGAACCTTGCGTATGGAACGTTGCCTATGGAACCTTGCATATGGAACCTTCATATAGAACCTTGCATATGCAACCTTGCGTATGGAACCTTGCATATGAAACCTCTCGTATGGGCACCTAAAATCCCAACGCAGGGGAGAATTTCCCCACTTTTGGGTGTTCCATTGCAAGGCCCTAATTCACCTTGTGTGAGGAACATTAGTACCTTGTCCCAGTTCTCGGGGAAAGCTGTAACTGTCTCTGGAAAATATCAGAGAACAGGCCTGAATGCTAATGCCCGAGCATGGTTGAGAACGCTCTCCCTCCTTTCGGTATTTTGGCACAAGCTCAAACGCATTTTACCGGAAAAGCAGGAGGGGATTATCTCCGTGCAGTGCTGTGTCCGTAAGGCGTACAGCGAGCAACTGTCTAATGTTGCAAAACAGCATGAAAAATACTTGTTTGAATAATACATTGTATGTAAAACGAAACGAACGGCAGAAATGTGGTCAATAGAGTTTCGGTTCTACTCTGAACTCTTGGGTAATGTTGCATCGCCATTAAAATTCTGTAACTGAACTGACATTCAGTTCATACGCTGAAAACATTATGGGCATTTTCAGTCCATGAATGAAATTTAAATCTGTTTGAAATGCAGCTGCTGCAGGGAAGCTGGTCACACAGACCGTGATACCACGCCTTCATAGCATCTGTTTCCCAGGTATTATAATAGTCCTCTTCAGGAAGAAAAACTCTCTTCCTGGGGTCTGTCATTTCATAAAACGTATCCCCTACATTCGCTCCTGAAAATTGATGCGCGCTAACCGGAAAAAAATAATTTGGGAGCACATCTAACCTTCCCAATTGGAATGCATTAGTGTGCTCCGAGGTTTTTCAATTGAGGAGCGTGTTCGATTCGATTCAGTTTTATTTGTACAGCGCTATTCAGAGCAGACTGTCCAAAATACGCTTTACAGAGTAACAGAAGGGAAGAAAAGAAAAGAGGAAATATCAGCCCTAAGCACCCATATGAGGCAGACAACTGGGAGTTGGAAAAAATGTGAACAAAGAGCCCTGTTAGGCAGAACTAAACAGCACATCCAGGATGTGACATCATTATGACATCACTGTAAAACCCAAGAATAGGCCACAGCACTCAGTGGTACTTCTAGAAGAAGAAGAAGAAGAAGAAGAAGAAGAAGAAGAAGAAGAAGAAGAAGAAGAAGAAGAAGAAGAAGAAGAAGAAGAAGAAGAAGAAGAAGAAGAAGAAGAAGAAGAAGAAGAAGAAGAAGAAGAAGAAGAAGAAGAAGAAGAAGAAGAAGAAGAAGAAGAAGAAGAAGAAGAAGAAGAAGAAGAAGAAGAAGAAGAATGACAATAACAATAATAATAATAATAATAATAATAATAATAATAATAATAATAATTCCTTGCTTTCATGGATGTGGGTGATGCAACGTCAGCCATTTCGTGCCAGAATGTTCACCGCACACCAGCTGAGGTGGAGAGGGAGAGCACAATTATTATTTAGCCAATTAAACCAGGGTGATTAGGCCAGGACACCGGGGAACCCCTCTCTGTGCAGGGGACTCCAGGGGAGTATATCCCAGTCCAAATTCACCTCCTCCACTGTTTATCTGCACTGAATCAGTGCCACTCACCTCAGGGCTGCGTAGCACAAAAGCAAAAGGAGTGCGGGACGCACTTTTGGTCCGCTCCGACGAATCGGAATCTACAGATCGGAAAATTTACAAAGACCGAGTCACTATCAATGACAAATCACCACCGCTTAAAAGAATATCATTTAACAGTCGGGCACCGCTGAGCTACTTTCAACCGCCACATTTGCATTACAAATAACGATTACCGCAGACGGGTGATATCCGTACACTTTAATCAACGAGATTTGCATCGTTTCAGATAGCCCTTGTTTTGCGAACGAGACAATACTTCAATGACCATTACAATGGCCTAGAACGATCTGAGAAGGTAAGGCAGTCAAAGGAAGTCAAATTATATTTGAATGCGGTTTGCTCTGCAATGCTTTTGTGACTCTTAACGGCATTAGGCAAGGCAAGGCCTGCTGTGTCAGCAGTCACTTAGAAGCCAGCGCTTCCAATTTCCTCCTGACTGAGGGAGCCTCAGAAGGCCAAAATTCACTGCCCCTCCCCGAAACTCACTCAGTTCTGGGGGCAGCCCTTGTACAAGATGGCCGCTCTTGTGTAAACGTGGAACGCGAGCGAGCGTTCGCTTGCAGGCCAGTGACTGCGAGGTGAATCGGGGCCAGTCTATCGGTCTCCGACCCAATCTCCAACTTGAGCCAAGGCCCTTAACCCCACATTGCTCCAGCGGGGATTGGCCCCTGTCAAGTCTAATCAACTGTAAGTCGCTTTGCATAAAGGCATCAGCCACATAGCTGTATTGGGCCGAAACTGCTGCTTCAGGCTGACGGTGTCCCTTTAGGCCAAAAGAGTGCCTTTTGTTGTCTGGGGCCTTCGGACTGAGGCCTTCAGCGGGATGGCCCTGAGCAGACCTGTGGCACTTTCTTCTCGGATGTGAAGGGCAGGTCCGTGCAGGCAGGTCCGTGCAGTGCGACCACCCTTGTTTTCCTGGCCGGAGTGAGTATTGATGTGCGGAGGCTGAGTAACGCGGCTCGGCTCTCCTGCAGCAGTGCGGAGGGAGGCAGCAGATGAGACAGCCTGCCTCCTCCGGAATCTTAAGCATTATTTAAACCCCCAAGCGACTGCTTCCTGCCTGCCAGGCCCCGCCTTTCTCAGACTGATCCTGTCTGTGTTTCCTCTTCTTGTGTCGCAGAAAAATCCCATGTCTATCCAAGCAACAACAAAAAAAAAGTCAACCCCGTAATTATTCTCCTCATCCTGGATCCATCTTTTATGACATTTATGATAATTATTTCATTTTTGGTTGCCACGTTTTGTTGGTTAATCCAAAATGCCAGTGCCAAATTATATATTATTATGTTTTTTTTTTTTTTTTTTTACAAAAGCAGACAAGAAAGGTTTAACCCTTTAAGTTGTGACATCACAAATACATGATGAGAACATACGTGAAGGTACAATAGGTAATTTCGGACTTCTAACGGTCAAGAGAGCAATTGTAGCAAGAAACACCCTCAAACCACAACATTGTTTATCCCTCCCCCTTCTCTGTAAATGCGCTGACGTTGAAATGCCATTGGCTGTGGCAATTAGAACCAATTTTCAACCAATGAGCTTGAATTATTGAACAACTACACAATATTTTGGTACAGACTGACGGGTGCGTTAACTGCATATTTTTAAACCCGAATTTAAGGACTATAAACGCAGGCAGAGGGTGAGTCAACATGTCAGAGAGCCTTAATCAATGATCGGAAGAGATTTACAATGGTCTCGTAACAATGATTTAACACAAAAATCTCACCTATTGTGCCTTTAACTGAACATTGTATTGCTGAAGTAACAATCACGACTGGTGACTGACTGCAGTTCTAGAGTGTGGAGTTTTAGACAGACATTCCAAAAGGCCGTAGTCTAGGGTTAATCTAGGGTTAATCACCCAGCGCGGTGTGTTCCCCCGGCAGGGGAGCGAGCTCCCGTCCTGCATTAAAGAGCCGCGTTCGCGGTGATTGGCTCCGCGGCTGTGGGACCGGGGGCCGTGCCCTGATTACCGAGCCGGCGCGGTGTTGTTAAGAGCGCTGATCGTGTGGGCGAAGGGTCACAGCGTTTCCCCGCACGCACTGGGCCCAGAGCGCTACCTCTCCACTCCTCCAGAGCGCTACCTCTCCTCTCCTCCAGAGCGCTACCTCTCCTCTCCTCCAGACTGCTACCTCTCCTCCAGACCGCTACCTCTCCTCTCCTCCAGAGCGCTACCTCTCCTCTCCTCCAGAGCGCTACCTCTCCTCTCCTCCAGACTGCTACCTCTCCTCTCCTCCAGAGCGCTACCTCTCCTCTCCTTTAGACTGCTACCTCTCCTCCAGAGCGCTACCTCTCCTCCAGACTGCTACCTCTCCTCTCCTCCAGACCACTACCTCTCCTCTCTTCCAGACTGCTACCTCTCCTCTCTTCCAGACTGCTACCTCTCCTCTCCTCAGACTGCTACCTCTCCTCTCCTCCAGAGCGCTACCTCTCCTCCACGTGCTCTCGCTCTCGCCCCTCTCAGCCGGGTGTTTGATTCAGCGCACGGAAGAAAAGGAGAAATGAGACCTTGGTGGTTGTTGTTAGTCTCACAGGCAGCAGCAGGTGAGTGGAGAGATGATATTTCGACATCCATCGTTTTCCTCTCGCTTTTGCACAAGCTGTGCTGCATACACCAGGCCCCGCCCCCCTCAGGTAGGTTATGCACATGAAGACGGGGGCCTGTAGCGTAGTGGTTAAGGTAAATGACTGGGACACGCAAGGTCGGAGGTTCGATCCCCGGTGTAGCCACAATAAGATCCGCACAGCCGTTGGGCCCTTGAGCGAGGCCCTTAACCCTGCATTGCTCCGGGGGAGGATCGTCTCCTGCTTAGTCTAATCAACTGTCCGTCGCTCTGGATAAGAGCGTCTGCCAAATGCCATTCATGCAATGTAATGTAAAGAGCCTCTGTGTCAATTTGACTGTGTTATTTTCACTTTTACGTCGGGTGTTTGAAAGCAGCGCTCTGCTTTCCAGCTTCCTTGCTTGGGATCGCAGCACTCAGGGAGTGAGTGAGTGAAACAGTAACGCACACACGGGCACATTTGTTAATCAAAGTTAAGGACAGAGTACATCACGGTTAAATTGAATATGGGTCCGGGAGTCTTTCATGCGCTGGCCTTTGTTATTAAAAAAAGCTCCTCGCTCAGGCAATCATTCTTCTTTAGATACGCTGCCAAATCTGTCTGTTCCCTGCTCTTCCCAAACCACGTCTGGGTGTTAGGGAGGAACGGCTGACTCTGCGAATCTACTCCTCTGTATGTGTGTGTGTGTGTGAGTGAGAGTATGAGTGTGTGTGTGCGTGTGAGTGTCTGCGTGTGTGTGTGAGTGTCTGCGTGTGAGAGCGTGTGAGCGTGAGTGTGTGTGTGTGAGTGAGTGAGTGAGTGAGAGTGTGTGAGTGAGTGTGTGAGTGAGTGTGAGTGTGAGAGTGAGTGAGTGAGTGTGTGTGCATGTGAGTGTCTGCGTGTGTGTGTGAGAGTGAGTGAGTGTGTGTGTGAGAGTGTGTGTGAGAGTGTGTGAGAGTGTGTGAGTGTGTGTGAGTGTGCGTGAGAGTGTGTGAGTGGTTACAAAAGGTCTGAGCTGTGGGAAGCCAGGTGGGAGTAAACTGGGGAGAAGGTCGGAGCTGTGGGTGGGATCCACACTGTGTCTGACGCCTCACTGTGTTTTCTTGTTCTTTTAATTTCTTTAATCTGCAGAAAACACGTGGCGTTAATCGGCGACGCTTAGCTGCCTTCGCATTATTAAAAATCCAAGAGTGTGATCTGGTTGAGCCTCCATCCCGTTCGGAGTATCTAAGGCACGTTCATTTTACTGTGGGATCCCAATAGAATGATTACAGCTGGCGTTTTAAAGGTCAATCATTATGAGAAACATTATGGCATTATGAGAAACATTATGGCATTATGAGAAACATTATGGCATTATGAGAAACAACCCTCATATAGAGTAGCTAACAGACTGCGTGACATAGCCACATAATCACACATTACATTACATTACGATAAAGATTTGGAGTATGGTGAATATGAGTGAGCAAGCGGAAGATTTTGCTTTGGAAAATCAGGGGGCGGCCTGTAGTGTAGTGGTTAAGGTAAATGACTGGGACACGCAAGGTCGGTGGTTCTAATCCCGGTGTAGCCACAATAAGATCCGCACAGCCGTTGGGCCCTTGAGCAAGGCCCTTAACTCTGCATTGCTCCAGGGGAGGATTGTCTCCTGCTTAGTCTAATCAACTGTATGTCGCTCTGGATAAGAGTGTCTGCCAAATGCCAATAATGTAATGTAATGTAATGTAAACTGCCTCTGCAGTCAGTTATCTCTCAGTGAGACGTGTTTGTCTCCTGCTGGCTGTCATGGGCCATGTTTACACTCTAAAAGCCCCACTCCTTTGTCCTCTGTAGGGTGTGGGTGTAATTCTGTGTTTTTTATGTTTTTATGTCATTTTAACTCGGTCTGGGAAAGGGGCTACTACAGGTACACAGAAGAGTGCTTTTGTCACTTAGAAGACTGTTATGGGCAGGCTTTTGGGTTCACAAAGTAGGTCATATGTTTTGGCAACAGAATTAAAATGTGTATTTTATATTAATATATTATATAAACTCATAAACTGCTGGCCTTCAGCCCTATTTTCTAATATTAGTAATTTGTTATTTAGCTGAAGATAAAATCTGTGCAGATCTTATCGTGGATAAGATGGATTGTGGTCACGTACTTGAAAAAGAGGGACCACACTTCAGTGAAGCGAGTTACATTGGCTTCGTCGAGCAGAACCACGATGCCCGAAATGACGGGAACCTCCAAGACACCCACCGAAGGGGTACGGCCTCCTGGCCCCCCCCCAATGGAGGATAAAGAATGCGACCAGTGAAAATGCCAGCAGAACCGACCGAAAGGCCCACGGGCCGGTGGCTGAGCTGGGGCTGATGAATAAGCACAGGCCCCACGTTTTAACCCCGAAACCTGGGGGCTCACCCCGGACAACCCTGCCTCTGCTGGAGCCGGCCCTTATTTTAGCATTTATCCCTATTTTAGTCTTTAGTGCTTTTAATGTTTTGGTACTATTTTAAGTTAAATGCTTCTGTACTTCTTGTTTTAACTTTAAAAAGCCAGGCCCGGGACAGGGGTTGCAAATTAGCCATGGCTAGAACCCCGTATGCATGGCATCTGCTTTGTATTTTATATATAAAGCAATGTTGTATGCATTCATCCCTGCTAAATAAACAAATTAGGAATTAAGGACCCCCCAACCCCAGGCTGTGGGCGAGGACGGTCATAGGGGAACGCCAGGCTCAGAGACAGGATTACGTGACCAGGTATCCGGGGATAAGCGCTTTTTTAATATGCGGGGAGACTGTTGATCCTGGGTAGCACTGCCGCCTCACAGCAAGGAGGTCCTGGGTTCGAATCCCTGTCGGCCGGGTCCTCTCTGTGCGGAGTTTGCATGTTCTCCCCGTGTCTGTGTGGGTTTCCTCCGGGTACTCCAGTTTTCTCCCACAGTCCAAAGACATGCAGGTTAGGCTGATTGGAGAGTCTAAATTGCCCGTAGGTATGAGTGTGTGAGTGAATGGTGTGTGTGCCCTGCGATGGACTGGCGACCTGTCCAGGGTGTATTCCTGCCTTTCGCCCAATGCTGGGATAACATTACATTACATTATTGGCATTTGGCAGACGCTCTTATCCAGAGCGACGTACAGTTGATTAGACTAAGCAGGAGACAATCCTCCCCTGGAGCAATGCAGGGTTAAGGGCCTTGCTCAAGGGCCCAACGGCTGTGCGGATCTTATTGTGGCTACACCGGGATTAGAACCACTGACCTTGCGTGTCCCAGTCATTTACCTTAACCACTACGCTACAGGCCACCTGCAACCCTGTTCAGGATAAGCGGGTTAAGATAATGAATGAATGAATGAATGACTGTTGATCCTCATTCCATCCCGTCGGTAAAACATCCCTGAGAGGGGAATCCAGGGATAGTGCTCTGGTTGGCCGGAGAGAAGCCCTGCTGATTCAGACCGGAGTGCGGCCTTCCCTCCCTCAGCACTGCGGCCTACAGCCAGGCCCACCCCCCAGAGCACTCCAATGGACAGAGATAACAGTCATGAACAGAAAAGTGCCTAAAAATGCCTGTCACAGGGCGGCACACTATAGGCACATAAAATTGTACCCCTAGCCAGAAATATAATTCATTTGTACCTTGTTTGGAAAATGACCCTCCTCACTTTCAGGGTACATTTCGGAAATTTGGTCCTTGAAGAACGAAACGTACCTCCACTGTCACTTTTCATTTCCGAGAGTGTACCGTATTAAGTAGTGTGCTTTCTGGCATATAAACTGCCAGTTTCCAACCGAGTGGAATCTGAACCCCACACCCAGGCGTCCCGAACAAACCCGGAACATCTCTTTTAACTCCAGTCAATGTTCCAGATCTGGCAGGGGTCTGGATCTTACTCAGGATTTGATCCAGCTCACACTGTAATCCTGCTTTGTGAACCAGGGCCCCGTTCTCTGCCCAATTCCGTCTGAGCGGGACTCTGTTGCTGGAAGAGTGACAGTTCTCTGTCACATTTTACCGTGAGTTATTCTGACAGCTCGAACAGATGGGAAGAGGAATGGGGAAAAATATTTCCGCTTGCACTCATGAGCGGTTTCCTAATGATGTTTACGCCTTTTCAAATCAAGCGTGGTAATGTATTTATTTTTGTTATGAAAGTGCTCAAATTTGGAGGATGTGAGTTTATGTTTTTTCTCCTTGTGTAAATGTTGAGAGAAGTCGTTTGTTCTGCTCCCTCTAGCGTCAACTCTCTCGCCCAGAGTGTTCATGGCATTCTGCGCTGGGAATTTGAGTTCAGCTCCAGTCCTGGAGGGGTGTTTGGCCGTCTCTGAAGTGCTGACGCACTCTAAACCGAGGACAGAAGCCAGTGTAAAGATGCATTATTCCAGGGTACAAAAAGGCTTGAAGAAGCCTGCAGACACAGTAGCCCTCCTGGACCAGGGTTGAGTCACCCAGTAGGTACCATACTGCTCAAGCCTTCTCTGCTGTCTGAGTCTGTCTGTCCCACGGTTGCCAGTCCTGGACTGGGCATTGCTCCCTCCCCGTTTTACCAGCTTGTTATGAAGGAGTAGAATCCTGCTCTGTCCGGTTCTGTCCAGTTCTGTCTGGTTTTGTCCGGTTCTGTCCGGTTCTGTCAGGTTCTGTCCGGTTCTGTCCGGTTCTGTCCAGTTCGGTCTCAGTCCAGGGTGCTGGTTCTGGCTGCTGGTGTTTGGCTCACTTGGCTGCTCCTAACCTGCCTGTATGTCTCTGTCTGCTTTACCTGCAGATTCTTATTGACAGTCCCAGAACTAATCCTGACAATCCTCTCAACAAGCTTCTATGCAAGAGCTGAAACTTACACACACATACGCACACACACACACACACACACACACACCAAGTAAACCTACCCACCCACATGGAAACAAACACACATACACACACACACACACCCAGTACACACACACACACACACACACACACACACACCAAGTAAACCTACCCACCCACATGGAAACAAACACACATACACACACACACCCAGTACACACACACACACACACACACACACACCCAGTACACACACACATACACACACACACACACACCCACAGAGCAGGTGAGAGGGAGAGGATCGACGCTCGATTACCGCTCGTCTGACCGGCGTTCACCGCCCACGCCGTGTCTGCGCGGCAGCAGAGGAACAGAACTTCTTCCGTGAGCCGCTGTCATGGGAACGAACCTCCGGGGCCTCGGAGCGGTTTGAAATTCGCTCTTTATTTTCTCTGAGCTTCTCGCCGAATGCTCGATCGAAGGTGGACGCGTTCCTTATCGAAGGCGGAACGGGGGGCCTGGGTCGTGCCTCCAGTGAAGGGTGATTTTTAAGAAATGTAGCTGGCCAGGAGCACAGCCAGACACGGGCGTAGATGATGGGGCGACATTGGCTCAGGCGGGAGGAGGGGGGTCTTGCCAGGGTCTGAGGGTTGCCGGTTCGATCCCGCCCTGGGTGTGTCGAAGGGTCCCTAAGCCCCTGAGTCTCCAAACCCTAATTGCTTCTAACGAGCTGGTCGGCGCCTCGCATGGCAGCCAATCGCCGTCGATGTGTGAGTGTGTGTATGGGTATGAACGGGTGAATGAGAAGCATCACTTGTACAGCGCTTTGGATAAAGGCGCCGTATAAATGCCAACCATTTACCATTTAGATGCTCTGTGTCTGCTGCTTGGTGTCACTGATTCACAGAGCAGAGTCGCAGGCTGGAGTCACGGGGTAAATACACCTCTGAATGGCTGTTTGGGGGGGGGGGGGGTGCCCTCACTGCCTGGCAGAAGTTTTTCTTGGTCTGCCGTGTCAGGGTGAGAGGAAGCGGAGCGTTGAGGCGCTCGGTCTGACCGGTCCTCTCCCGCGGGGACTGCAGGAGAGCGAGTGCGTGGCGTAGTTCAGCGAGAGACTGAGACTGAGGGCTGTCAGTGAGCAGTGCTTCTGTTATTACAGAGACTGCAAGAAATCACGCAGACACAACTGCACGCACACACACACACACACGCCAGCACACATACGAACACACGTGCGTACATACATGACTCATGGACCAGCAGAACCCCAGAGTGGTAATGAAAGGTCACAGCCACGGGCATTGGACTGCGTCTCTCGTGGTTCAGCCCCGAAATGTCCATGAAATCACTTCATATAATTTATCACAGCCTCTTATTGATTTTTTTTCATAATTAATTTGTTTTAAAAGTTGCATTTATGGCCCACTCCTCCGGCACTTCAGAGGGCACTCTTGCGGTAATTATACTCTTGACTAGCTGATGTATGTACTCTCTCAAACACAGTGCGCACAGTTGAACCCCCACAATTAGTGGTTAAAAGTGTACTTTTTCTATATTTGTATTCGCGGAGGAGTTGACGGCTGTCTGTTTAGTGGAGGATCTAGCACAGAGGTGGCCAACCCCAGTCCTGGAGAGCCACAGTCTCAACCCACAGGTGGCCCTCCAGGACCTGGGTCGGTCAAAGCAGACCAAGAATCTTTCACAGCTTTGGAGTAGAACCATGGGCAGTATTGCGTTCGTACAGTTCCACCCCACCAAACATTTCAACGTTGGGTGGACCTCTAATCAACGTCAGTCACGGAGTTTGATATTACAGTACGTCGATGTAAGTCCGTTAGCGGACCAGGAATGAACATTTTCTCGTCACGACTTGACATCAATCAGCATTGCAGCCGTGACAGATATAGTTTGTTGGGGCGTTGATGCCACGCGTTGTATAAACTTACAGTCCAATAACCGACAAAAGATAGGGCATGAGAAGCAATGTGTCAGCTTAGTATTGCCAGAGATTTGGGCAGAATTAATGACAAGAACACTGCTGGAGTCATACAAATACCCTGTCTGCTCAGATCCTCTTGACACAAGTTCAGCGATATATTTGTTTGGAAATAAGAGACGAGAGGTCGATGTGCTTCTGCGATACCACGACCGCCGCCTCTTACAGGAGAAGCGGGTTATTCTTTCTGGGGAAAAGAGGAAAAATGCCAAACTGTTTCAGCACCTGATATAAGCTTCAAACCGCTTTTATTCGGAGCCGGGTCAAACGATTAAATATTTTGCGGGCTTAAACTTTTAATCAAGATGGAAGCGTTTGCTTTTGTGCGAAGAGAAAGGCAGGGCGGGGGGGGGGGGGGAAGTCAGGAGTGTAGAAAAGTCCTTTGGAGGTAAGACGGGTGAAAAGGCAGATAAAAAGCCGATAGCAAAACTTGCAATTTATTTTATCCGCACCCGTTGGCTACTTCATCAGGGAAGTTTTAATAACATGGCCAGAACCTCTTAATATTAGATTCCTGTGAGCACGCATGATGCTCCATCCTGACTCACCTCTCCGGTTTGTACTTATTAGAAATTACTAATTATTTTATCTCCTTAATTTCACACGGCCTTCTTCTCCTCTTAACGGTTTAGCTGATAAATGCGTTGACTCACCTGAAGGGCGTGCGCGAGGGGCGGGAGAAGTGTTGTGAGTTGCGCGTTTCTCATGCGAGATTTTCCACAAAATCACGGCAGAGAATTATTGCGATGCTGAAAGTAAACAAGTTCGATAGTTGTCAGGACTGTACTGTTGGCAGTCCGAGGACAAGCTGGGAAACGTAACTATTTTTGCCATCGTTTCGATGCGATACAGCAGGCATGGATGGTGTCGAAACAATCGCATGCACTGCTTTCTTTAATATGGGAGTCACATTTCACATTTTTGTTTTTGTGATAATTTAGTGTGCCAATCAAATCACCATGGCAACAAGCCCGATTCTGCCCCTTTTGGGACAGGAAGTCACTGTTGGTGCACGGCTAGTGAAGTCAGAGAAGTACTTTAACAACTGTTTTTAATAGACTGTGAACGGTAATATGGGGACAGGGAATGAGATAAATGAGATTATCTGTCTTCCTCTGTGCATATATTGCAATCCTCAATCTTCATATTTAAATTAGGATATTTTGTCTGTGGTCAGCCAAGGGGCCATTTCTGATATTATCATATCTGCGGCTCACTTTTTTCCTTTTGTACATTTTCACCGACACGCGTACACACCCAGTAAACCCACCCACACGAATACAAACATACATTTCCAAAATCATCATATTAACACTAAAAGGACTGTCTACCTTTTCCAC
>NW_026911657.1:0-16677 GCF_963692335.1 Osmerus eperlanus
GTGGAAGAGGGAGAGAGAGGAGAAGAGTGAAGAGACCTCTCCCTCTCACTGACTGCTGACAGGGGCGCTGGAGCTGGACCAGGCGCATGCAAATCACTTCCTGCCCAGAGAATACTAGTTATCATGGAGCAACACATGGTAAAAGAATGAGAGCAGCGAGAGAGAGAGAGAGAGAGAGAGAGAGAGAGAGAGAGAGAGAGAGAGAGAGAGAGAGAGAGAGAGAGATATACATCGCAGGAAGTTCTCAGCTGACAAAACATGTGTGCGCGCGTCTGCTTTGAGTGAATGATTCCTCATGACTCATCTTGACACGTCTACTCTATGGAGGCACAGCGGCTCGCGCGTACATCAGAGTTGGAATAACGGGAGGACTCATTCATCCCGTTAATGGTTGTAGTGCAGCAGGTTGTCAACTGGTAGTACTGGTGGCACCAGGAGCACCGTGAGAAACAGAACAGGTAGATACCTCGGGGCTGCAGTTCTCCCCGCTTTCCGTGGGAGAAAAACAGCGGCTCGTGCAGTCAACAGCATACCCCCCCCCCCTCCCCCCATGAATCATCCGCGCACTCTGCTGTGTTGTCCCGAAAAATGCCACCTTTTAACGAGACGATTTCACAGCGGCTGGGTCGGGGAAAGTGCCTTCAGTGTAGCATCGCCCATATCGCCAAACACCAACCTCGCGTGCATCTGCGCGTCAAAAGACAACGATACCGATGCGTAAGACCAGAACAATCTATCCCTATGTCTATTATATCTACTATATCTGTATGTTAACTGACCCTGTATACACTAGAGAGCCCACTGGCACTGATAAACCAGTTCATTATGTCGATTTGGATGCAAGTTACACCCAGGTTCGCTTTCTCAGTCTCAAATCACGACGGATACATCGGTGCTTGCTACAGCTATGCAGTCTCGCGACTAGTGTGTATAGGAAAGCCAGGAAACGATAAGAAAGTAAATTGAACTCTAAAATATAAAAGTTTGGAAACAACTCACCTTATTGTTATTCTTGACTTGCAGCCCCCGAGCGCAGAAATCAAATAGTCCGCTCACAGGATTCTGACTCCGCTCCTTACACACGGTGCGCGTGTCTGACTGAAATATTGTTCGTGAGGAGCGCACGGGGAACACCGAGTCGAATGAAGGCAGCCAGATGCGCTCGGTAGCTTTTCATTGGCTCCCTATCCCCGTGCCCTCTCCTCCTCTCCCGGGTCCGCGTGCGCAAGCAGAAAGAGGCACAACATCAAGCCACTTACTAATTTGATATTTATTTTAAATACAGCACGTTATTATACCAGATCAATATGATGAACAGAAACTTCTGTTCAGGATCAGTTTTAAACTGTACGGATTGTTATGTCTTTCATGCCATGGCTGGCATGAAAGTTTATAAACACAAATTATAATGCGAGTAGCCTCAGGTAGCCCTCCAAACAAACTAATAATATGCCATAACCCTGACCGGGATTCTTTTAGATTCATTAAAGTCTTCAGAAATGTTCTATCTGTCTTAATTGTAATCAAGCAATATAGGCTAATTATAGTGATTACTCGAACCGCTGTTTCAGGCGTCTAATCGGGGTTGAATACACAGAACCGTCGCGCACCTGCCCTCAGACAGACCCCATCACAGCGTGAGCCCGCCACCTGCTGGGCAGAAAATGCGGAATAATCCGATAATTTAATCCGCCATCAAAACAACATCAAGAACAAGGTCACCGTAGGACAGAACCCGGTACTGTTTAGCGGGTAAATCCACTATGTATGCGCCGGACAGAGATGGGAAGTACATTTTTCTGGTATCAGTAGCCTAGGCCTACCTTACTTCAATATTAATTTTTCAGACAACTTTTTACTTTCTAAAATTGTTTACATAAATATCTGTAGCCTACTTTCTACTTCTTTCAAACCAGGCTTTAGTTTATATCTGCATTTGGTATCATGAACAATATTAGTCGTTGCTCGCCTTTTTTAATTTCCTGGCTATCACGCACAACAAACGTAATTTAGGCTACGAGGCTACCAAGAATAACATTTTCCCCAAAAAGTTTCAAAGAACAGGTTTGCATCATCAATGAGTATTGGATGATGACTCTACGGTACCCTGCTCTATTCTGTTTGAACTCTGTTTTAGTCTTCTCTGTTCTCCTCTCCTCTCTCCTCGTCTCACTGTGTAAAAAAGTATATAAAGGTTCTAAAATATTTTTTGAAAAAATCTCTCTTCCCTGCTATGACAATATCTATAGTCCACAGAATTTTGACTCTAGATTTAGCATGGAGGTTATGTGACTGAAATCACAAAACGTGATTGGTGTGGTGTCAGGGCACTAGTCAATCAGGAAGCTCAGATGAGAAAATGCAAGCAAAATGTCCCAGATACCCGAATTCACCCTACTTGATGAGGCCTCTACTATACTCTACTGTAGTCTGCTCTGCTCTACTATACTCTACTGTAGTCTGCTCTGCTCTACTATATTCTACTGTAGTCTGCTTTACTATACTCTACTGTAGTCTGCTCTACTATACTCTACTGTAGTCTGCTCTGCTTTACTATACTCTACTGTAGTATGCTCTACTATACTATACTCTACTGTAGTATGCTCTACTATACTATACTCTACTGTAGTCTGCTCTGCTCTACTCTACTGTAGTCTGCTCTGCTCTTCTATACTCTACTGTAGTCTGCTCTACTATACTATACTCTACTGTAGTCTGCTCTGCTCTACTCTACTGTAGTCTGCTCTGCTCTACTATACTCTACTGTAGTCTGCTCTACTATACTCTACTGTAGTCTGCTCTACTATACTATACTCTACTGTAGTCTGCTCTACTATACTATACTCTACTGTAGTCTGCTCTGCTCTACTCTACTGTAGTCTGCTCTGCTCTACTATACTCTACTGTAGTCTGCTCTACTATACTATACTCTACTGTAGTCTGCTCTGCTCTACTCTACTGTAGTCTGCTCTGCTCTACTCTACTGTAGTCTGCTCTGCTCTTTTATACTCTGCTGTAGTCTGCTCTTCTCTTCTATACTCTACTGTAGTCTGCTCTGCTCTTTTATACTCTGCTGTAGTCTGCTCTTCTCTTCTATACTCTACTGTAGTCTGCTCTGCTCTACTATATTCTACTGTAGTCTGCTTTACTATACTCTACTGTAGTCTGCTCTACTATACTCTACTGTAGTCTGCTCTGCTTTACTATACTCTACTGTAGTATGCTCTACTATACTATACTCTACTGTAGTCTGCTCTACTATACTATACTCTACTGTAGTCTGCTCTGCTCTACTATATTCTACTGTAGTCTGCTTTACTATACTCTACTGTAGTCTGCTCTACTATACTATACTCTACTGTAGTCTGCTCTGCTCTACTCTACTGTAGTCTGCTCTGCTCTACTATACTCTACTGTAGTCTGCTCTACTATACTCTACTGTAGTCTGCTCTACTATACTATACTCTACTGTAGTCTGCTCTGCTCTACTCTACTGTAGTCTGCTCTGCTCTACTATACTCTACTGTAGTCTGCTCTACTATACTATACTCTACTGTAGTCTGCTCTGCTCTACTCTACTGTAGTCTGCTCTGCTCTACTCTACTGTAGTCTGCTCTGCTCTTTTATACTCTGCTGTAGTCTGCTCTTCTCTTCTATACTCTACTGTAGTCTGCTCTGCTCTTTTATACTCTGCTGTAGTCTGCTCTTCTCTTCTATACTCTACTGTAGTCTGCTCTGCTCTACTATATTCTACTGTAGTCTGCTTTACTATACTCTACTGTAGTCTGCTCTACTATACTCTACTGTAGTCTGCTCTGCTTTACTATACTCTACTGTAGTATGCTCTACTATACTATACTCTACTGTAGTCTGCTCTACTATACTATACTCTACTGTAGTCTGCTCTGCTCTACTCTACTGTAGTCTGCTCTGCTCTTCTATACTCTACTGTAGTCTGCTCTACTATACTATACTCTACTGTAGTCTGCTCTGCTCTACTCTACTGTAGTCTGCTCTGCTCTACTATACTCTACTGTAGTCTGCTCTACTATACTCTACTGTAGTCTGCTCTACTATACTATACTCTACTGTAGTCTGCTCTGCTCTACTCTACTGTAGTCTGCTCTGCTCTACTATACTCTACTGTAGTCTGCTCTACTATACTATACTCTACTGTAGTCTGCTCTGCTCTACTCTACTGTAGTCTGCTCTGCTCTACTCTACTGTAGTCTGCTCTGCTCTTTTATACTCTGCTGTAGTCTGCTCTTCTCTTCTATACTCTACTGTAGTCTGCTCTGCTCTTTTATACTCTGCTGTAGTCTGCTCTTCTCTTCTATACTCTACTGTAGTCTGCTCTGCTTTACTATACTCTACTGTAGTCTGCTCTGCTTTACTATACTCTACTGTAGTCTGATCTGCTCTGGGGTTCTCTCCTCCTCTCTCCTTTCACTGTGTGCAGAAAAAAAGTTGGGGAAAAAAAAACCTTTCTGAAGGTTCCAAAAATATTTTGTACTCTACTCTGCTCTACTGTGCTCTGCTCTACTCTGCTCTACTGTGCTCTGCTCTACTCTGCTCTACTGTGCTCTGCTCTACTGTGCTCTGCTCTATTGTACTCTACTCTGCTCTGCTCTACTGTGCTCTGCTCTACTGTGCTCTGCTCTACTGTACGGAATTTTGGGCCCCATAAAAAAAAGGGGGCCTTGGAATTGTCCTAACTTTCCCCCCTATATGGCGCGTATATTCTACTATACTGTACTCTACTTACATTACGGGATTGATCAAAGATGGCACAGACCTGTAACCAGCCAATCTCGTTAATCACAGCTGTGAGAAAGGGAATATTTTATGACATCATTTTGTGAGTTTCTTTACCAGGTCTGATGTTGTCATAGCAGCCAGGATAACAGATGAGCTAGTAAGAAATACAACCACTGGTCAATTTACACACAATGGGTCACTTCCGTTATTCGTGTTATTTTTGCCATTAAGCGAAAATACACACACTCACAAATTTCAGTCCTTTAAATGTTTATTGTTGTATAAGAAAACTCTTCGATTTGAAGGGGCCTGATTCATAAACACTCCATGAGTTTAACAACTTGTTGCATAGCAACAGATACGCAGTTGATTGGATATTTGTTTGGTGTTTGTATACTAGCCTATTGAGTATCAACAGGAAGTTGTCAGAACCTTCGAGCGTACCAACAGGAAGTTGTCAGAACCTTCGAGCGTACCAACAGGAAGTTGTCAGAATCTTCAAGAGTACCCACAAGAAGTTGTCAGAATCTCTGAGCGTACCCACACAAAGTTGTCAGAATCAACAATGGTTACTCTGGCCTGAGTCCCCCCCACTTAGCACAGGGACCGAATGTGCCTTAGCAACAACACGTCTCATGGCAACCACATCCCATAACGCCACAGGCCCCTCCCCCAATCAGAAGTGTGTTCCTTGCCCCCCTCCTCCTCGTCCCTGGAAACAGAGAAACAGCCCGTTCCTTCACTCTGTCACAACTAAACACCTCAGATCTGGGATCTTCTGCTGAACTTCCTAGGGAGACTGTTTGCATGCTGTGTTGGATAACAGCATCCTAGGAACTGTTTGCACGCTGTGTTGGATAACAGCATCCTAGGAACTGTTTGCACGCTGTGTTGGATAACAGCATCCTAGGAACTGTTTGCACGCTGTGTTGGATAACAGCATCCGTTGAATGAATAAAATAATGTGACCGACAGTGTCTCAGTTTCAGCATGTCAGAATGAGCTGCTACTATAACAGCATCTCATGTCTGGCCTGTTTGTGTGGATCTTTTAGCAGGTGCTTCTATCTGGTAGAATCTACAGAGGTAGAATCTACAGAGGTAGAATCGAATCTCCAACCTCTTGATCTGCAGTCCAATGCTCTAACCACTAAGCTACAGTATATTCACACCCACATCACACGATTGTAACTCAGTTTTACTTGAATGCCCTCACTGATAACAGAAGATAAATACAAAGTTTTTGCATAAATTGTAGCAGCTTCTCTAACGAGTAAACATCAAATGAAACCTCTCTCTCTCCAAGCCTCAGTACACCCTCCAAAAGTAACATCCTTCTTTTCAAACCGCACACACAAAGTGAACACTTACAGTGTGTTTCCTATATCCAATATGAACAAATTAAACTATTACAAACACATGATTATGGCTGACATAATAGTGCATTAGAAGTAAATAAGTATTAAATATGTAGCTTACGGTACCAGTGCAACCATCCAGTGATTTAGATTTTAACTTCTCTCAAAGTCAGTTATTGATAACTTGAACATAATAATAATAATAAGTCAGAAATAGTGGCTTTGCACTAATGTTGGTTGTTTGGATAGCTGACTGTTTCTCTATAAAACTAAGTTCTTCAAGTCAATCCCCCATCTCTTCGAGGGAAACAAAGTGCTTAAAGAAGGAAAACCTGCCAAGGAAACATCCACAAGCAGGAAGGAAGGAGGAACAGGAGGAGGAACAGGAGGAACAGGAGGAGGAACAGGAGGAGGAACAGGAACAGGAACAGGAGGAGGAGGAACAGGAGGAGGAGGAACAGGAGGAGGAACAGGAGGAGGAACAGGAACAGGAACAGGAGGAGGAGGAACAGGAGGAGGAGGAACAGGAGGAGGAACAGGAGGAGGAGGAACAGGAGGAGGAGGAGGAGGAACAGGAGGAGGAACAGGAGGAGGAGGAGGAACAGGAGGAGGAGGAGGAACAGGAGGAGGAACAGGAGGAGGAACAGGAGGAGGAGGAGGAGGAGGAACAGGAACAGGAGGAGGAGGAGGAACAGGAGGAGGAGCATGGCTGGTCATGGTTAAACCAGGGCTGAATGGTTGTGTGTGTGTGTGTGTGTGTGAGTGAGAGACCCAGGCTGTGCTCAGGGACGTACAGAAGGTTTAGACCTCAGTGTATGTAAACACTGTCACGTTCCAGAGAAGTGACACACGTCTGTGTTTGAGCCTCAGCATAGCTGTGGTTCAGGACAGCCTGTGCCCCCGTGGCCAGCAGAGAGGGGCGCTGGAGGAGGGGGGAGGGCCTCTAGTCCGACCCTTGCTGGAGGTTCCTGTCGTAGTTCTCCAGGCAGACGCGGACGCGCTTGGTGAAGTAGCCCGGGTCAGAGATGGCTTTGAGCAGGTCGGTCTGGATCAGACACAGGTCATACAGCTCGGTGGTGCAGGCGGTTCGAGTCTCGCTGCCCCCTGGGTCCACAAACACCTGCAGAACCACAACACAACCAGGAGAGGGGAGGAGGGAGAGAGGGGAGAAGATGGAGAAGAAGAGGGATGGGAGATGGAGGAGGGCAGGAGAGGAGGAGGATGCCCGATTAGACAATAAAAAAAAATGTTCTCAGAAATGTGTAGCCGTGGATGAATCAGAAAAATGAACTGGAGCAGGAAGAAGCGACACACACACACAATGTTCTGTGTACCCTGGGATGGACGATGGTGTCTTGGTCGTTCTGGCGGATGTTGTCATCGATGAAGATGTGCTGAACGTCCTGATCGAAGGGATCCACCCACAGAGGCTTCCCTCCCTGCATGGAGTAGGTGTTCCTGGACCACCTACACACACACACATATATATATATATATATACATACACACACACACGCACACACACACACACATATATATATATATACACACACATGCACGCACACACACATATATATATATATACACACACACACACACACATATATATATATACACACACACACACACACATACAGAATGGGTCTTAGTCCAGTATCCAATCATATAACCATGGTGTGTGTTTAACCCTTGTGTTATCTTCGGGTCATTCTGACCCATCAGTCATTGTGACCCACCGTCGTATTGCGACAGATTTACCGCATACAAAGACAAAGTGAAGCATTTTCTTTTAACTGTCGGGCTGTCTCAGACCCCCCACATTGCGAAGGTTAAAAGAAAATTATTTTAATTTGTTTTTGTATTGGGTAAAATTGGGTAAACACAACGATGGTTCGTTATGAACCTTTGGGTCATGTGACCCGAAGGCAGCACAAGGGTTAAGTGTGTGTGTGTGACCACGTACCAGTCGAAGTGGTCCTGGAAGCCCCCCAGACCTTGCACAGAGCTGAGGTAGCGATACAAGGCTCTCTCTCCCCCAGCCTCCCCCCTCCTCCCCCCTTCCTCCCCCCTGGAGGACAGACGCTCCGCAGAACGAGTGAGGAGGACTTCCTTCCTGCTGCAGCGAATCTGCCCGGGGGTCACGTTCACTCCCAGCTGGGGGGGGGGAGAGAGAAAATGTAGAGGAGAGATGGAGGGAGGAATAGGAGGGAGGAGAGAGAAGGTAGATGAGGGGGAGGGGAGGGGGGAGAGGAGGACGGTGGAGGGAGAGGGGAAGGAGGAGATAAACAGAGATAATGTTGACTAAACCTTTTCTGGTCCTTATGAATGATTCATGCGTACTTGACAGTCAACAACTTCCCAGCTATCACAGTCTGCATTTAACACAGATCCACAGGTTACTGTGTGTGTGTGTGTGTGTATATGTGTGTGTGTGTGTCTGTATGTGTGTATCTGTGTGTGTGTGCTTTGTAGGAGTGCTTCTATCTCTATTTTTGAGGAAAAACTGCCATTTACAGAAAATGTCCTGAGAATACTGTCAACATGTAGTGAGAACTGGAGAACATTACTCAGACAGAACAAGCCCCCCCCCCCTCTGTGGTGATACATGATCAGCTCTTGACAAGAGACAGATTATGACTTCTAGATAGATACAGCCACCTCACACACTCACACACACAGCCTCTGCAGAAATCAATGCATTCCGCTCCAGTAAGCTAACTGGTAAAGGGAACATACTGGGTTGGGCTCACCTCCCCCTCCCCCCCCTCCTCCTCCTCCTCCCCCTCGACCCCCTCCCCCCCCTCCCCCCCCCCAACAGTAAAGATGGGGTCATGAACCCACTACAGAATCACACACACACAAACAGACACACACACACACTCACAGACACACACTCAGGCAAACACACTCACAGACACACACTCAGGCAAACACACGCACACACACAAACTGAAACCAGCCTTCTACAAATGTGTCTGACCCTTCCAGACCTGGTGAAGCATCTCACGGGCTGATGTATGATAAACGCCCCCCCCTCCCCCCCTCCCTCCTCCTCCCCCCCCTCACCTGCAGGTCAGGCAGGTCAGGGAACAGGGGGTGTCTCCCCTGCGTGAGAGCCCTGGACATGGCGGTCAGCACGCGGGGCAGGTCGCTGCCGAAGGTCCTGAAGAGCACAGCGAAGTCCCTGCCCTCCTCCACCAGGTCCCTGAGCAGCTGGAAGAAGGAGGGCAGGATCCAGTGGTACAGGCGGCCATCTTCCCCCGTCACTGCCAGCTCCGGCTCTGCCCCCCGGCCCTCCGGCCAGCGCAGCAGATCCAAGTGCTCCTCCAGGACACCACGGAAACGCCGTCCATCTGGGGAGCGCGTGAAGCCGGCCATGCGTCCGAACTGGGAGTAGTAGCTGACAGCGCCCTCATGTGG
Source organism: Osmerus eperlanus (assembly GCF_963692335.1). NCBI lineage: Eukaryota > Metazoa > Chordata > Actinopteri > Osmeriformes > Osmeridae > Osmerus > Osmerus eperlanus. Next base: position 9,536 of record NW_026911657.1, read on the forward strand.
TGGGAGGAGGGAGGGCGCATCGCTCGTCCACTCCCATTGACCTAGGGAGAGAAGGGGCGGGGTTTAGACGGGAGGAGGCAGGTGATGCCGGGACAACGGTCTCCTTCCTCTCCCTCTCTCCTCCTCTCCCTCTCCCCTCTTCTCCCTCTCTCCTCTTCTTCCTCTCTCCTCCTCTCCCTCTCTCCTCCTCTCCCTCTCTCCTCTTCTCCCTCTCTCCTCCTCTTCCTCTCTTCTCCCTCTCTCCTCTTCTCCCTCTCTCCTCCTCTCCCTCTCTCCTCCTCTTCCTCCTCTTCCTCTTCTCCCTCTCTTCCTCTTCTCCCTCTCTCCTCCTCTCCCTCTCTCCTCCTCTCCCTCTCTCCTCCTCTCCCTCTCTCCTCTTCTCCCTCTCTCCTCCTCCTCTCCCTCTCTTTCTGTCCCTCAAACACTACAAAATGATTAAGTTACGGGAGCCTTTCGCAAGGCATCTGTTCAATGAGATGCTATTTGTTGAACTATTGTATTCGTTTTTGATCATCGTGCATGGTATCTGAGATTAGATTACGATTAGAGAGGTTACTTTGCACTACGCCGGGTAAACAATGCGCCTAAAAACTATTCCTTGACTGACCACCGAAATCTTAATCCTATTGACTTCTGATGACATTCTATGTGCACGATTTGTATGTCGCTTTAGACAAAAACTTCTGCTAAATGAATAAAAGCGTACTTGGCAGTAGACAGTATCACATGTAGCCTTTCACTGTGTCACTAGTAATCCCTTCTTCCCTCACCTGATCTACCGGGGCTCTGTTTCCAGGCCCTCTGACTCACTCGCTCAACTGACCACTTCCAGGCTCGGCTCTACAACAAATCGGAAGGGCGGGCATTGGTTTCCACAAGGGGGCATTTTGTATACAGCCGACCCTGACCATTTTTCATCACCATTGCTAAAGCCAGACATGCCACTAAAAAGTCTGCAATTCGATGGCGGGGATAAGGGTGTTTCTATGGAGGAGTTTAACCAGAGCTTGTTACGACCAGGTTGACACTAACCTCGTTTTGTCACGCGACCCCAAGTCACCGAGGACAGGAAATACTCCAATGCCGCCACCGTCCCTTGTCCCGTCACGGCATCTGACACCAGAATGGTGTTGTTGAGGTCGACGTGAAGGACTAACTTCCTCTTTTTCAGGGACAACCAGCGAGGAACTGAAACGGAGAGTGCGTCTTCCGTAACGACGACAGAGTCCGTCCCGTTCTTGTCCGGTTCATCATCTAAACCGACTTCGTCTTTCATGTAGGAAGAGAGATGGCCGTCACGTGTCGAGGCGCTATCGGACATATCTGAGGAAAACCGTCTGGTGACGAAAAAAGGTGTTTTAACAGTGTTGGACGGCGATTGTGTCATGTCCTCATCGCTCAACCGGCTTTTTCTCTCGTTGACTCAGCAACGTACATTGTTTACTTCCTCATTCTGATGACGTTGCATTTTCCTCAACGGAAACCAGTCTACTGCCCTCGTCAGGGTACCGCGGGAACATCACATGTTGAATTAATTAATGAATAATCATGTTTACAAAACTTGACCTTGAAGTTCTATTTGGATTCAGTGTCGTTGCACAGAGAAACACTTTTACTTTATAATGTAGCTTCTCAAAAAGGTTTTATTTATATTAACCATTTATATCATATTCACAGAAGCATTCTGCATGTCCCCCAATGTTTATTTTTAGCCCAAAAGGAAAACACAGGAATAGAGGGAGCGGGTGTACAAGACTGTGCACAAACAGATTCAATCCAAAAACAACAACAAAAAGTAGCAGAATGGGGAGTAACAGCAGTCTAGCCCTGGGACCAGGGAGTGCCCTCATGCAACCATGCACCTTACAGTGTACACAACCAAGCTGTGCTCTCGCTTGAACAAAACAAACTAAATGTATCCACAGGATCAAGGGCACCACAAGCTAAAGAAAACAACCCCCCAAAACACCAATAGGACACAAACAGGAAGACCCGTACATCAGCACGCTGGAACAGCCTGACAGGGTTAGGGGCCACAGGGCAGGGGCGGGGCCAGGGCGCGGAGCCTGGGGGCGGGGCCACGTCCTCTGAGCTGCATTCGGGGGCAGCAGCTTCGCTCCACACCACACCTGCTGCCCTCTCTATCCAGGTGGAGCACCACACCTGCTGCCCTCTCTATCCAGGTGGAGCACCACACCTGCTGCCCTGAGGCCAGGCAAGTAGAAAGTGAATACAGAAACCCACTCGAGCTCTTCCCCACACCTCAATGACGAGTCTTCTTCCCTCAGAACTGCTGCAGCTTGTTAAGACAAGGAGCTGCTGTTGGTTTCCATGGGAGCACCGAGGATGACTATTATGGGATGCATGGCCAAGTGAAGGATTAGCAGTGTTCCGGAGGGGGAGTTAAAACAAAAAGGTTCAGTTACCAACTAACGACAGATCCAGATCTGTGTTGCGTCCTCTATAACCACCTGGGGGCTATGAGAACACACCAGTGTGTGTGTGTGTGTGTACACTGCAGAAACAGAACTATACAGGATGAGTGAGCATAACTATAAACACTTACTACACACACACGTGTCGGCAAGTCTGTCTGGCGTGTGTCTGCCCACAACTACAGCTCAGCACACCACAGGGGGGGCTCCAGGGAACCCTGCCCCCCAGCAGGGCCTGCCCCCCAGCAGGGCCTGCCCCCCAGCCCTGCACTCCTGGGCTGGAGGGTGTGTGTGTGTGTGGGGGGGAGAGGGACACTATGGATGTCCAGGTAGTTAGTGAGCCCTGCAGTGTCTCTCCAGCAGATGGGGGAGAGGGACACTATGGATGTCCAGGTAGTTAGTGAGCCCTGCAGTGTCTCTCCAGCAGATGAGCAGCAGATAGAGAGGCCACGCGTTGCTGCTCCAACATCCACGCTGGCTGGGACTCTTCCAGAACCTTCTAGATCTTTCAGGCTCCGCCCCTCTGCCCCTGGCCCCGCCGCTAGTCCACCTCCTCCATATTGCTGTAGGACGGAGAGGTGCAGTCTGCGGAGTGGGCCTGGAGGTCAGAGGTCACCTCGTTGCTCAGACTGGGGGCCCCGTCTGAGTCCAGGTCTGTCCCAAACAGGGCCTGGCTAGATGCCTGCAAAATAAACCAGGGTTATTTAGATCAGCTTTGTTGTCTGGCTTCCCTTCAGTCCCTCTCAGGACTCCCCTCTCCATCTGAATGAAACAGACACACAAGCAAATACAATCCCCTTCCTGCGATAATTACTCTGTAACCCCTGGCAACAGGTCTGTGGAAGCCGATCGGCTGAATGAATAACGTTGATGACATCAGATTGAGAGTTTATTTAAAAAGCGTTACATGGCTTTAATTTCAGTGCAGTTGAGATGGAGGCACCTGTACATGATCTGACCCCCCCCCCCCCCCCCCACCAGGGCTCACCCAGGACACACAACACAGCTCTCAACCCCACACTTACATTACTGTTCAAAACAAAACAAAAATCATACAAGTCAATACACATTATACAAGCATTTATGGTGTTATTCATTAACAATAAATATTCAAATATAATTCTCTGATCAAGTATTATCCATAGAAGAATCATAATTGTTAAATACATATTAGGGCAAGCAGTGACCAGAGACTGAATATTCATAATACAACTCTGGATACAGCCAATAGGATTAACTGAAACTCTGGACTGGGCTACATTCATTTTCAAATCAGTCGACGCGAGAATGCAGAGAGAAAACACCTATGATATGAACACCTACTGTCGTCACGACACTAGACACAGTCGAGCAACGCTCACAGTTCAAATGACATAAAAGGGACAATAAAAATGTGACTTACAGTATAATTGCATGATCTTGCACACATGATGACAGGCCAGGGGGCGGTAGTGGATGGTTAGATTCCTAACAACTGTAGTAGTATACAGCACCATATCTATCATAACACAATCCCTATTACAGACCACTGAGATAGAGATAGAGAGATGGTAGAGAGACAGAGAGAAGGGAATGAGGTAGAGAGAGACAGGTGAGAGACAGACAGACAGACGAGAGAGAGACAGGGGGGAGAGAGACCGGGGGGAGAGATGGAATACTCTGGAAGAGGGACTGAGCATCTACTTAATAACAATGGCTAACTTCCTGTCCTGCTAACCCAGATGCAGATGGCTGACTTCCTGTCTGACTACTTCTTCAGTGTGCACACAGTGCAGGACTGGCCCCAGACAGCAGGCTGTGTGCACACAGTGCAGGACTGGCCCCAGACAGCAGGCTGTGTGCACACAGTGCAGGACTGGCCCCAGACAGCAGGTTGTGTGACACAGTGCAGGACTGGCCCCAGACAGCAGGCTGTGTGCACACAGTGCAGGACTGGCCCCAGACAGCAGGCTGTGTGCACACAGTGCAGGACTGGCCCCAGACAGCAGGCTGTGTGCACACAGTGCAGGACTGGCCCCAGACAGCAGGCTGTGTGCACACAGTGCAGGACTGGCCCCAGACAGCAGGCTGTGTGCACACAGTGCAGGACTGGCCCCAGACAGCAGGCTGTGTGCACAGTGCAGGACTGGCCCCAGACAGCAGGCTGTGTGCACACAGTGCAGGACTGGCCCCAGACAGCAGGCTGTGTGCACACAGTGCAGGACTGGCCCCAGACAGCAGGCTGTGTGCACACAGTGCAGGACTGGCCCCAGACAGCAGGCTGTGACGAGGTCACCCAAGCTCAGGACATTCATCACATGCCGAGTTAAAAAGTTCATTCTCATGTTACGCTTCAAGTACAGCTAAAGGTTAGAACTTAGTTAAAGGGACAGTTCACCCCAAAATAAAAATAAATGTTGTATTTTATAGGGTGAAGTGTCCCTTAAAAATATATAATTTTCAGTTGGATCCATGTTCACTCTTAGCGGCCAGAATCCTGACGATTCTGCATGCACACTAACCCTTCCCATGTGACACCTGCAGGGGTCATATGCCAGGGGGTCAAGGGTCAGGGTGTGGACCAGAGCCTGAGATCAGACCTGGGGTGCGTTTCCCCAAAGCTTCGTAAGCCTAAGTTGATTGTAGAATCCATCGTACGACAAATTTTAGTTTTATGGGCTGTTCCCAAAGACACCGTAGCTAAAGTGTCTCTTGAAAATTCGTAGCTCTTGAAAGCGCATAGATTAGCTTACTCCTTACGAGCATGTTTGGGAAACGCAAGTAAGAAATATCGATGGTTTCATTATTTTGCTCGATCGTTGCTACAATCCATCATTATCGGGAAACGCAGCCCTGACTGCAACATGCTTGAAACGCAGCCCTGACTGCAACATGCTTGAAACGCAGCCCTGACTGCAACATGCTTGAAACGCAGCCCTGACTGCAACATGCTTGCATTATTCTAGTCAGGGGGTTTTCCCTGGACGATGGGTGGAGCATCTTATACGGTCTTCTATCTTGATACAATGGAGATGAGTTTGACCAGAGGTCGTCTGGGGGACTTAAGATATACATGACCCCACAAAGGACAGTTGACCATTTGGATGGTCAACTACTGAACAGAAGTGCAACTTGAGAGGTCTTATCACCTGGGGGAGCTTTGGACATCAGGTCCTGAGGGTTTGTTGTTTCAGCTGTCACTCTATTGTGTCTGGAGACTGTGACTGACGTTTTTATTGATTGATTGTTGAATAGAAATGACCAGATGTTATGAATCTATATAAAGACTTCCACTGTATTGTTGGCTACCACTATTGAACGACCCTCTGATACATGTCTGTGATCCGGTATGACGGATCACAGAGTGCTCGGTTTCCTGCTGTAATATTCTAATAAAGAATTTGTATCAATCCGGCAGTCATATCAATCCAGGTATCCAGTGTCATCAGAAAGCTTCCATGACATGTCTCTTCCTGTTTAAAAATGAGGTCTGAAACAGCTGGAGAACCAGTCAGTCAGTCAGACAGACTGTATAAAAAGACAGCCAGCCTCTAACCAGCCATCCAGCCTCTAACCAGCCAGCCTCAGCTTCCAGCCCCAGCCTCAGCTTCCAGCCCCAGCTTCCAGCCCCAGCCTCAGCTTCCAGCCCCAGCCTCAGCTTCCAGCCCCAGCCTCAGCCTCCAGCCTCAGCCATGCCTCCCCAGCAGGTTGAACAGCAGGTTGAGCAGGAGGGCGAACAGGGCAGCCAGGGTGCCCAGGACAAAGTAGCGGACGCAGTCGTCGTCAGAACAGATCCTGTGAGGCTTCCTGTGAGTCCCCGCCCCCTGCGGACGCTCCTCTTCTCTCCTCCTGGCTCCTCCTCTCCTGCGCAGAGCGCTGAACAGGCCCCGCCCTGGCCCCTCCTCTTCCTCCTCCAGTTCCTGCCATATTAGAGCGGCCTGCGATTGGCGGAAACCTGCGTCAGCTTCTGGGCAAGGGTGCGGTCCGACCCAAACCTCACTTTACCCAACCCTATCCTTCACTAACCCAAACCTTTAACTGACCTTCCCTGCCCTTAACTAACCCAAACTCAATCTACCCTACCACCATATTTAACTAACCTACCATAACTTCTTACTAAACCTAACTTTCCTCAAACTAGGGTCCGGTTGTGTAGCAAGCCCAGAGGAAACAGAACAGTGTTGGAGTCCCAAGCTGAGATGGTTCTCACAGGGACACATTCATGTAAGTACACAGGTGTTGCAACACACAGCCCCCCCACTTACATCACACAGAGATCCAACAGGCTGCCACACCCTCCGCCTCACTCAACACCCCCCCAAAACACACACACAGGCCCACCCCTTCTCCCCACAGCCCATGTGCTGTACAGTGTTCTGGTCTAGAGTGTCATACACCCACCAACACTCTCCTCCCTCGACATCCCCCTCCCCTGTGGAGAACATATGTGTTGCTGAAGAGAGTGTGTGTAGAGTGTGTAGAGAGAGAGAGTGTGTGTGTGTTGAGAATTTGTGTGTGTAGAGAGAGAGAGTGCAGGAAAGAATTAGGGGTGGGGGAAAAATTGATTCACATTTGAATCGCGATTCAGTTTTCTAGCAATTCACAAATGTAAAAAATCTTTTTTATTTCTATTAAAAAAAATTGGGGGGATAAAAAAATCCCTAAAAAACGTGAATCGATTTTTAATTGATTCGTGACCCCAAGAATCAATTTCAATCGTAAGGTACC
>NW_026911658.1:0-25401 GCF_963692335.1 Osmerus eperlanus
CTCTTCTCTCAACCTCTCACCTTCTCTCTCTCTCTCTCTCTCTCACACACACACACACACACACACACACAGGGCAGCGTGTGTGTGTGTGAGTGGTGTGTGTGAGAGGTGTGTGAGTGAGTGAGAGGTGTGTGTGTGAGTGAGTGAGAGGTGTGTGTGACAGAGAGCATTAGCCACAGCCGGTAGGTTGATGCAGCTCCAGGTTGAGCCAGGTGTCATTAGATGGCTCTCCAGGTCTGACCTGCCGGACACCTGAAAGAAACGCTGACGCCTGTGGAAGTGGCTGCATGAGGGGATGGAGAGAAGGCCCAGCCTACCGAGCCGTGTGTGTGCGTGTGCGAGTGAGAGAGACTGAGAGAGAAGGAGGGAGAGAGAGAGACCGAGAGAGAAGGAGGGAGAGAGACCGAGAGAGAAGGAGGGAGAGAGACCGAGAGAGAAGGAGGGAGAGAGAGAGGCCGAGAGAAGGAAGGAGAGAGAGAGGCCGAGAGAGAAGGAGGGAGAGAGAGAGACCGAGAGAGAAGGAGGGAGAGAGAGACCGAGATAGAAGGAGGGAGAGAGAGAGAAGGAGGGAAAGAGAGAGACCGAGAGAAAAGGAGGGAGAGTGTATGTACAGTTTGGATGACCTTGGATTCTAGCTGGCTCCAGTTCATTCATGGTGTTCAGAAAGACCACATTAGCATGTGAATAAGATGAGGAGAGTGGTGTGGAACTGGTCAAAACAAGGGCACAGACCTCAGATCAGCTTAACCAGGCACCCGCTGACCCCAGGACAGCCTGACAGACACAGACCTCAGGAAAGATAATGAGAGAGACAAGCATGACCAGGGCCTTATTTAGGGTCAACCTAATTATTCCCCCTCTCCCTCTCTCCCTCCCTCTCTACCTCCCTCTCTACCTCCCTCTCTACCTCCCTCTCCCTCTCTACCTCTACCTCCCTCTCCCTCTCTACCTCCCTCTCTACCTCCCTCTCTACCTCCCTCTCTACCTCCCTCTCTACCTCCCTCTCCCTCTCTACCTCCCTCTCCCTCTCTACCTCCCTCCCTCCCTCTCCCTCTCTACCTCCCTCTCTACCTATCTCTCCCTCTCCCTCTCTACGTGTCTCTCCCCCTCCCTCCCTTGTTGAGACCCAGTGAAGCCACAGGTCACCACAGCAGAGCTCTCGTATGTCGTGCGGCGCAGTGACGGCACACGAGAAACCGAAAAGACAAGGACCACAAGAAGAGCCAAAACGTCCGACCACTGACCCCAAACCCTGACAGGAAAAACGGGTACCCAAATTCCACGCTGGTGCCAACGTAAAGATCCAGAATGGCCTTGAGGTGGTGCATCACAGACACCCACCAGGAGTCTGCCACAAGCTGCACCGTTTCAAAACAACAACAGAAAAACTGCTCCTCACCTCTCTCTGCATGACGAGCTCTTTGGTGAACAGCATGGCCTCGTCACTGAATGGCTCCGCTTCCTGGAGGCCACTGGGCATGTTCCTGGAGCCACGGGGACACTCGATGCCTGTCCAATAGGAAACACCGGAAGGTTCAAAGGTCAGGTCAGGCAGCCAATGAGAAAGCACAGAGACAAAACGCCTCTGGGTTTGAGCCGTGTGAAAGGTTAACAAAAATGAACACGCCGATAGAGAAACCGCTCCAAAAGACAAAAGGCACCTGGGAACAAGCCACAGCACAACCTGCAGGACAGATCGTCTCACCAGCTGCGCCCTCGTGTGTGTGTGTGTGTGTGTGAGTGAGTGTGTGCCTGTGTGAGTGTGTGCGCATTAGAGTGTGTTCCTGTGTGTGTGTTCCTGTGTGTGTGTGTGTGTGTGTGTGTGTGTGTGTGTGTGAGTGTGTGTGTGTGTGAGTGTGTGCCTGTGTGAGTGTGTGCGCATTAGAGTGTGTTCCTGTGTGTGTGTGTGTGTATGAGTGAGTGCTTGCTCTGCTCTCTGGTGTACAGTCCAGTCAGAATGCTGATCAGGGCCGCTGCTCCGCTGGGCTTTGATGGTGACGCCTTCAGTAGAGCAGCAACCGCAGCTTCAATCCCCACACCACCCCTCTGTGTCTCACACACACACACACACACATACACCACCCCTCTGTGTCTCACACACACACACACACACACACACACACACACCACCCCTCTGTGTCTCACACACACACACACCACCCCTCTGTGTCTCACACACACACACACACACACCACCCCTCTGTGTGTCTCTCTCTCACACACACCCTTCTGTGTCTCTCTCTCTCTCACACACACACACACACCACCCCTCTGTGTCTCTCTCTCACACACACACACACACACACACACACACCACCCCTCTGTGTGTCTCTCTCTCACACACACCCTTCTGTGTCTGTCTCTCTCTCTCTCACACACACACACACCACCCCTCTGTGTCTCTCTCTCTCACACACACACACACCACCCGTCTGTGTGTGTCTCTCTCACACACACACACCCTTCTGAAGCAGCACTAAATGCAAAGAGCTTCTATCTTGTAACAGTATTCATTTTACTCTTCTCTCCTCTGCTAGCAACACAAACACACCTATAGGAGCCCCTTTTGGTGTGTGTGTGTGTGTGTGGGGGGGGGACTACGGAAAGCACACACACACACACACAGTGGTATATACATGTATTAAACTATGTTTATAGTAATGCAACGTCAGACCAAAGCAAATAGCTTGCCATGTGAAAAGGTAGTTGGTGTTAAGCAGTTTCTGATTCTGATTAGCTACTCATCCCTCGCAGTATTGATTTATGCAGCCATGCTGGTTTAGGTGGGCGGTAAGCCTTTTAACATGTGCTAACAAAGCAACATCAGTCTAGTTAGGCCTTCATCCCTATCCCTCCCTCTCTCTACCTCCCTCTCTCCACCTCCCTCTCTCCACCTCCCTCTCTCCACCTCCCTCTCTCCTCCCTCTCTCCACCTCCCTCTCTCCACCTCCCTCTCTCCACCTCCCTCTCTCCACCTCCCTCTCTCCACCTCCCTCTCTCCACCTCCCTCTCTCTACCTCCCTCTCTCTACCTCCCTTTCTCTACCTCCCTCTCTCTACCTCCTCTCTCTCCACCTCCCTCTCTCCACCTCTCTCTCTCCACCTCCCTCTCTCTACCTCCCTCTCTCTACCTCCCTCTCTCTACCTCCCTCTCTCTACCTCCCTTTCTCTACCTCCCTCTCTCTACCTCCCTCTCTCTACCTCCCTTTCTCTACCTCCCTCTCTCTACCTCCCTTTCTCTACCTCCCTCTCTCTACCTCCCTCTCTCTACCTCCCTCTCTCCGTTCCCTTTCCCCCTCCCTTCCTTCCCCCCTCTCCTTCCCACCCACTCTCCCCCTCCCTCTCTCCTTCCCTCCCACTCTCCCCCTCCCTCTCTCTCCCCCTCTCTATAAAAAGGCCCAATCAATAGCAGTCATCTGGGGAGTTACGCTTCTGTTTGGTCCAATCAGGCTTGTTGTTGCTGCTGAACAACACTGGAAGTGATTTGACAAATGTGAGGTCAGGTGAGCCCTAAACAGCGGGATCAAGCTGTGCGTGAGATAATGGCGTCCTCATCGACATTGAGCAGTCACCCTGAAAGTCCACACCCACACACACACACATTTTGTCATTTAGCAGACACACACACACACACAAGAACAAAATGTGCTAGAAAAACTCTGCCCTGCCCGGTCCAAACAACCCCCCCCCCCCACACACACACACACACCTAACTCTCCTCTAACAACATCTTTCAATCACAAAAACAAACAAACCTGCGGCAGTGGAAAGACAAAACAACTCAATGACTTCTTAATAGCCAGTAAATAGTCCCTAGATTAGCATTTAAATTGCCCAGAGTGGCTGTCCGATACAGCACAAAGACAGGGTGTGTGGGGGGGGGAGACATGAGGAGGGAGATAGTCTGGATGGGGGGAGAGGGAGGGAGGAGAGAGAGGGGATTGAGGGAAGAGGGAGGAGAAGTAGAGACACAGGGGAGGAGAGGACAGAGAGGAGAGAGACGGGGGGGGAGAGAGGAGAGAGAGATAGACAGACATAATGGCTGCCAGACAAGATGGAGAGAAGCCTTGATGCGGAGCAGGATCTCTCAGGACAGAGATCTGCAGGAGGGTGGAGGAGGAGGGTGGAGGACAACACAACAGGCTGATTCTACCTCTCTCCTTCTCCCCCTCCACCCCCCCCCCCATTCTCTCCCTCCCTCTTTCTCCCCCCTCTCTCTCCGCCACCAGGAAAGATGCAACGCTTTAATCTGTGATCGTGGTGAGAGTTGCACAGAATGAAATACAGGCCCTTCCCTGCTGCTGCCCGATCCTCCACACACACACACACGCTCCCTCTCAAACACACAGGTGCCTGAAATAACACCTCAACAAATCACTTGTGGCTGAATCATATTTGCCAGGAAGAGCAGGGTTCAGTCATCTCCATGTTTTATGCAGGAAGAGACAACCTCCCTCTGTGATGAAAACACAGGGGACGGGGACGGGGAGGGGGGAACGGGGAGGGGGGACGGGGGGAGGGGGAAGGGTTAGGGTTAGGGTTAGAACAAACTCTCCCCGTCCCCCCCTCCCCCTCCACTGTCCCCCTCCCCCTGTCCCCCCTCCCCCGTCCCCCTCCCCCCTCCCCCCTCCACTGTCCCCCCTCCCCCTGTCCCCCCTCCCTGTCCCCCTTCCCCCTCCCCCTTCCCCCTGTCCCCCCTCCCCCCCTCCCCCCGTCCCCCCTCCCCGTCCCCCCTCCCCGTCCCCCCTCCCCGTCCCCGTCCCCCTTCCCCCTGTCCCCCCTCCCCGTCCCCCTTCCCCCTCCCCGTCCCCGTCCCCCTTCCCCCTGTCCCCTGTCCCCCCTCCCCGTCCCCCTCCCCGTCCCCCTTCCCCCTCCCCCTGTCCCCCCTCCCCGTCCCCCCTCCCCGTCCCCCCTCTCCACGTCCCCCCGTCCCCGTCCCCCCTCCCTGTCCCCCTCCCCCGTCCCCCCCTCCCCCGTCCCCCCTCTCCCCGTCCCCCCTCTCCCACGAGCACAGACTCTACCACAAGCACAGACTTTCTACCACTACACACTAAAGATGCAACACACAGCAAAGCCAGTTCAGGCTAGAATCTAAACACTTCCTGTGAGACGAAAATTGTAATTCTTATCAGCAAACCTACTAAGCAGGGCTGTTGCAGTTTGCACGCAGTCAAGCTACACTGGAGGGGTGAACTCAAATATCGCTTCAATTCAACCGCATGATTGACTACATTTGTATGTGACTTGCTCATTATTTCCATAAACTGTGGATGCAAATATTTCTATTTGTAAAACCCATTTCCAACTGAATAGTTGGGTGGACAAAACTGGATTGAATTGACCCGGACGTCTGTTAGAGGAATAAAGTATAAGGATGCAATCTTGTAAGCATGTCATTAACATAAACAGAAAACATGTAACATGGTAATTGGATGGTAAATGCAATTGTTTTTTTTTCCTTTTTTTGACAAACATCTGCTCTCCCTCTCCCCTCTATTCCAGTCTCTTCCTTCTCCATCCCCCCTCTCCCCCTCTCCCTCTCCCTCCCCCATAACATGAAATCCACAGCTTAAACATGTGTTTAATCGATCATATCTCCATATGACAGCAGCCCAGCCCCCCAGCCCCCCAGCCCCCAGGAAGGGACAACGGCCAGGCTGCTGCGGAGGCGGAGGGCTGGAGGTGTTCCCATGCAGAGATGGAGATAGACCACCTTATCCTGCTTCTGTCATGTAACATAGACCAGGAGAGGAGATAAGCCAATAAAACATGGAGATGAATATGACAGAGATAGAGAGGGGGGGGGTTGTAGATAAAGCAGATATGAAGTGGCTGTGTGTGTGTTTCTGTGTGTGTTTCTTTCTGTGTGTGTGTGTGTGTGTGTGTGTGTGTGTGTGTGTGTGTGTGTGTGTGTGTGTGTGTGTGTGTGGTGAGAGTCAGAGATGTTTGTAATGAGAGTGGACACTTGTCCAATTGAAATGGAGGATGGAATGGTTTGTATCAATCCGTGGTTATCCAGTCTGGTGTGTGCATTAAAGACCAGCTGAGGTGTGGTGCAGTCTCGGCTCGTCTGTCTGGGGCCTCACTGCCATAATGTGCTTAGTGTGATTTTGTAATAACCCACTAATTGAATACAATCATTTTAACTCTACAGAGTGCACACACAATTACATTTTCATGAGTAGCATTTGTGTGTGTGTGTGTGTGTGTGTGTACAGTTGCCCCACGAGAATGTCAACTGCTTATCAGTCTTCCTAAAGGCCTGGCAGGGTGTGGACAAGCAGCTAAAGGGCCATGAACAATAGGAGGAAACATCAGAGAAAACAAGTGATAAAGCACATCTTCAGAGCAAGGCATGCGCTATTAAACACAAGCAGGCGTTCACAAAGACGTGATGACGTCCTTTTGGGAATGAACACGGTGGCTTGTTGTTTCTGTGCTTGGTAAACAGCTGAGCCAAAAACACTGATAAAAACGTCAGATTTTATTGTGAGACGAAATTGAGCTTTATCCGCTTTCAAGCGGATGAGAGGTCCTTCAACGTGGCTGGGATCTAAACTGTTTACAAATCACTGCAGTCTGTCAGAGAGAAAGAGGAAATGCTACTATGAACAATTTACAGGGCTGTGAAAATCTATATATCTTGCCTGCCTCTCTTCACCAGAAAAAAAACACACTTGTTCCTTCTGCAAAAAAACAGGGTTAGGGTAAGCCTGTCGTTCCGGGGGAGTGACTTGGACATGAGCTAGGGTCTAAAGCAGGGGTCTCCAACCCTGTTTGTTCCCGGAGACAAACCTGCCTGTTGGTTTTTGCTCCAACCACACTTATCTGACCTGATTCAACACTAGTTACCTGATCAACCAGCTGAATATTAGAATGGAGGTAGCTCTTCAGGAACAGGGTAAAGTCTGAAGTTTGTGGGCCTCTATATCCATGAACGTTAGCCTCAACTGTCAACTTGCCCTTGCCTTTTCTAACTCATATCCATCCTGTGTGAATACATTGAAAGCACACCGTAAACCGAAGCCAAATTTCTTGTATGTGCATATTTGTGTGCCAATAAAACATAATTTTTGATTGCGATTCTAACATGAATGTAGATCTGAATGGATCCTACCACTACAAACAGAGAACTCGTTCCCGGTCTCCTTGGAAAACAAGAATAAAGCTGATGCGACAGAACAGAACAGGGGTCAGGGGTCACGGGAGGAGGGGGGGTCGATGTGACCTGGTGGGGATCCAGGAGGGAGGGGTAGTCTCACGCCCAGCCCAGTAAGAGGTCAAAGGTCGCAGATGTTCCAGGCCCCCCCTGTGGTGCTGGGAGGGGTCAGGGTACAACGTTGGCAGGGTTTCGAGGGTTTCCCGCGGTGACTGATGCAAGTCTGAGGTCAAAGGTCGCAGATGTTGAGATCTAAAGCCAGAGGCCGCTGATCGAGGTGACCCCGTGGTCGCACGGAGAACAGGAACACGGGCCCATATCCCAGTCAAACCATCCATGCACCACACACACATTTCTAATATTAAAACACGCACACAATATCTCGGAGGTATTATTTGAGAACCGGGTTAGAACAGAGCAGCAGGTCCTTGCGGTCGCTGCGAAGACAGGAGCGCTGTGCGTGAGGAAGGGGGGACAGGACCTCTGTGTGTGAGGAAGGGGGGGCAGGAGCGCTGTGTGTGAGGAGGGGACAGGAGCGCTGTGTGTGAGGAGGAGGGGGCAGGAGCGCTGTGTGTGAGGAGGAGGGGGCAGGATGGTACCGAGGACAGGAGCGCTGTGTGTGAGGAGGAGGGGGCAGGAGCGCTGTGTGTGAGGAGGGGGCAGGAGCGCTGTGTGTGAGGAGGGGGCAGGAGCGCTGTGTGTGAGGAGGAGGGGGCAGGAGCGCTGTGTGTGAGGAGGAGGGGGCAGGATGGTACCGGGGTCACTCACCTGCCAGAAGGAAGGTGATGAGGCAGGTCTCTTTGGGCATGTAGAGTTTGAGGCGGGAGCCGCTGAAGACGTACTCCACCACGGCCTCTGAGCGCCCGGCCCTCTGCAGGAAGGGCAGGAACTGCTTGGCCTTCTGAGTGTCCTGCAGACCGAGGGAGAGGACAGTCACAAACGCGTGCGATGGATTTTTGCCTTCGTTTGCACGCGCTCACCCTTCAGATCTTCAACCTGACCTGTACATGACTGACCCCCAAGTTACTCAGTCGGGGGTTTATACACATGCAGGATATTTATTTTAGGTAGAAAAATGACTTTACCCTTGCCTTTAATCAAGAAGCCACAAATGCATGTGGTATAATTTGTATCTGTTTAATCTTCATCTAGAATACACATACTTTTCAAGATACAGTAACGGCAGTTGTGTGTGTGTTCTCTAGAAATGTGAAGATACAAGTACACCAAATGAGAAATGTAGCCTTTCACAAAATATTTGAACATTATGGACATTTGATATTAGTTCAAACAACAGGTCTGGAGGTGATTGAGTGTAAAACATTTTTTATAAAAAGGTTACAGCTGGGACAGCTATATTTCACAATTTCCCCAGAATCTTTCCTCTCTCTAGTTATACATGCAGCAGGTGTATTCAGACTTTATTCAAAATAACAGTATTACAACATATTACTCTGTAATAACATCTGAAAATGAATTCACGTGGTAACACTTGACAATGAGTGCCTATAACCGACAGTTGTGTTAAAGGCTTAGAGAAAGGTATCCATCACGCTAGGCAGCATTGAGTGATGGGATTTAGTTCACACCAAGTTCGGAACAACCGAACGACTCGGAATTCGCTTTGTGTCTGGACGCAATTGTCCATCTGATATGCAGATTTTCTGTATACCCTAAGCGTGTGTCTCAGTGAGGTCAAGAGGTCGCTTCGTGGGCCCCTAGAAGGACACATATAGATCTAGGAATGCACTTTGTGCAACCTCTGGAGAGCGAGGAAGTAGATAAGTCTCCAAACTCAGTTATGACCGCATCATCTGGGTGCCTATCACTCTGTTGTGGACTGATGGTGTGATCCAAGCTCGTTGCTAATAAAACCTAGTCAACTCTTTTTCATTTGATTGTCTTCCTTGGCCTTCTGACAGTAAAAGTCATCTAACACCATCTCAGAACGCTTTCACCGGAAAACTAGCCAGGAACCGGCTGCAGTTCCCAAATGTGTTTCAAAGGTTTTGTTTTCATCACGTGCAGGAAACCATTCATCCAACTGGAGTCGTTGAATCTTTGCATCAAGTTGCATCAACCAATGCTGGCTGTGTTCATTCCCCATTCCTGCCCTCAGGTAAACGCAGGCCAAGTTAGGATGCTCAACAGGCAGGAATGTGGGGATCTATATTGAAAGTTTTTGCTTGATTGAGAAGGTGGTGAGGGCCACTTCTATATGCAGAGGAAGAAGAGCATGGTATTGTAGATATGAGTGTGAGAGTGCACAATACGAATACACAATCCTGTCAACCATGCATACGTGAGTATCTCAATATCTAGACTCAGTTCTGAATGTCTGTTGTGACTCCACTCAGGAACATGGCACAAGGAGAAAGTAACTGGGCCAACTATATGCAGGTCCAAGGTTGTAACAACATTTATTACACATGTAATAAGTACAATTGTGTTGTGTTTAGTCAGTACATTACTACACGTGACATTAACATATTACACTGTAATAACATATGTAAATGAATTCACATAGGTAATAATAAAGCCATTTCCCAACAAGTGGGTTAAAGGCTTAGAGTAAAGTAGTGTTGCTGTCGCGTGAGAATGTTTAGGTTGTTCTTCAGGTCAGTAAAATACCTATTAAATGTATAGCTATAGATGGAGAACATGTAGTCAATATATATACCCAAAGTCGAAGAGCTATCGCAGCATGCATTTTTTGAATTCTGACTCAATCTTAGGCCTTTAATAACTGAACTAGCTCTGTTCAATTCTCCTTCAACAATGACACACTGTGAGTATACTGGAGTGCCATAAGCTGCGATTGGCTCGGGTGAAGGCCTTCGGTCGAAATAGATGGTTGACATCTTAATAAGTCTTATATTTCTCCAGCAGGTCACGTAGGTCACTCTGATATAAATTGATGACGCTGTTTATGGTCGTTGAGTAACTGTCCAGGTTGAAGCCGTTGTCAGGGGAGCCCTTGGACCTGATGTGAGCGTATTGTATCAGCATCTGTGTATGGAAGGCAGCACCGTTCACCCAGAGCTTCAACGCCCGAGAGTTCATCTGCCCGTCCACCAACATGGAGTTTCTCAGACGGGTCAAATGGCTGCTGAGCTGCTGTTCCAGACGACACGTCTCTGCCACCAGCATCTCGTCGCTCCGTAGGTGCATCTGGTAACGCTTCATGTACTCATGCATGGTGTCCCGAACGTCAGACGCCTTCTCCTCCGCAAACACACGACGGAGCATGCCAGCTACGCTATCGGGCTTTTTAGTAGGAGCCAGGGCTATCTCCAGCATCATGGAGATGATCAGCGCACCAAGACCCACGGCATGTGGAACTGGTGTGAAGCCTCCTAAGGCCGTACCCACCTGGGGAACATAGGAGGCTGCTTGGCCACCCAGCAGCTCTGAGGAGTCATCTTGTAGCACGGCATTGGAGTTTACCCCCGAGTATTTCATCATGGCGTAATCAATACCAACGTCAAATATCATGCCCTCTCTCAGAGCCAAGTTGTAAAATTGTGAGACAAAATGGCCAGCATCATCTTGAGAGCATGAACCACCCATGACTGAGAGCCAGAGATGAACTACACTGCTGAAGAGTTTCAGAGCCTAATAAAGAACATCTGAACCAATCACAGGCAGTGTTCAGAGGGAGTCTGGGTGTACCTAATCAATTCACGAAATATTAACCAAGTGTTCTTACAAAAAACATGTGCTTTCTTTATCAAGATCATCAAGGTTATGAAGAACAGAATCGATCACGTTCAGTGTTCAGTGGGGGTGTATTTCATCACTTTGTGCAATATTACCCAAAATGTAAATAAATGGTCCGATGTGCCTTGACTTACTGTTAGTTACATTACATTACATTTAGTCATTTAGCAGACGCTCTTATCCAGAGCGACTTACAGTAAGTACAGGGACATTTCCCCCGAAGCAAGTAGGGTGAAGTGCCCTGCCCAAGGACACAACGTCAATTGACACGGCAGGGAATCGAACTGGCAACCTTCAGATTACTAGCCCGACTCCCTCACCGCTCAGCCATCTGACTCGTTGTTGTGGATTACATAGACAACTGGAGCACAATGACCCTTTTTCAACTGTACTAAAGGTCTCACGAAGCAGATCTGGGAAACCTAGATGTGGAACGTAGTTTGGAAAGGACAGTCCTTCGTGACTAGAGTATCCACATGCTGCAGAGACAACAAGTGTCTCCTAGGTTGTGAATCAAACAGCTTGTTTGTGTGTGTATTTGTGTGTGTGTGTGTATTTGTGTGTGTGTGTGTATTTGTGTGGGTGTGTGTACGTGTATTTGTGTGTGTGTGTGTATGTGTGTGTCTGTGTATGTTTGTGTGTGTATTTGTGTGTGTGTGTGTGTGTGTGTGTATTTGTGTGTGTATGTGTATTTGTGTGTGTATGTGTATTTGTGTGTGTATTTGTGTGTGTGTGTGTATTTGTGTGTGTGTGTATTTGTGTGTGTGTGTGTGTGTGTGTGTATTTGTGTGTGTGTCTGTGTGTGTGTCTCCTAGGCTTCGCTTAGATTTCGGTGTTTCATGCAACTTGCGTCCCTCTTCTGATATCTGATCACGCTATGCTGGATGCTGAGTGTGTGGCGGGATTAGGCCATGCTAGGGTGTGGAGACGCCTGCCTGGACACATTACACCCAATCAGAAAACACACTCACCCCAGATATGTCGGCTACTCTGTGGATTGGAACTTCCTTCTTGCTGTGCAGCCCCTTGCCATTCTTGATGGCCCTGTGATCAATCAGGGAGGAGAGAGAGTTAGGAGGGAGCAGCCATTAAGGCCAGTGGTGTGTGTGTGTGTGATGACCTAAACGCTGATGGGTAATGATCAATGTGATGGCAGCTAAAAATAAAAAAGGCAGAGTTGACAGTTCCACCTCCAGAGAGAGTTCACATTTAGATTAGATTAGATTCAACTTTATTGTCATTACACAAGTACAGGTACAAGGCAATGAAATGTAGTTTAGGTCTAACCAGAAGTGCAATAGCAGTAAGTGCAGGATATACAGTGTATTGCAATAAAGTATGGACAGAAGCTATCCTAAAAAAGTGTAAAAGTGCAGTGGAAAGTGATTGCATATTACAGTTAGAAGTACGGTGCAAAATGCAAATGTAACGGGAAGATGCGTTTGGAACCAGGAACAATGAAGTATGGAGGGAGGACAGGAGGAAGGGATGAGAGAGGAGGGATGGATGAGAGAGGAGGGATGGATGAGAGGAGGGATGGAGTCACAAAGAGACAGAGGAGCCGCGACAGACTAGGCAGAATGAAAGAATGAGAAGGAGAGCGAGAGAGGGAGGGAGAGAGGGAGAGAGGGAGGATGAACAGAGAGACTTGGGAGGCATGAGGAGCCATCTATTCCTAACACGGTAGATCTCAATCTTTAGCAGTGTAATGAAGGCCATAGTAAATCTTGATGCTGCACATCCATTTAATTATATTCATAGGGTGAGTATAAAGAGAAGGTCTGATTTAGCACTGAATGTGTGTGTGTGTGTGCCCTGTGTGTGTGTGTGTGTGCCCTGTGTGTGTGTGTGCCCTGTGTGTGTGTGTGTGTGCCCTGTGTGTGTGTGTGTGTGTGTGTCTGTGTGTGTGTGCCCTGTGTGTGTGTGTGTGCCCTGTGTGTGTGTGTGCCCTGTGTGTGTGCGAGCGTGTGCCCTGTGTGTGTGTGTGCCCTGTGTGTGTGTGCCCTGTGTGTGTGTGCCCTGTGTGTGTGTGTGCCCTGTGTGTGTGCGTGGAGGGGGTGATATTTCCTGTGGAAAGTGAGTCTGTGGGGCTCGGCCATAACTTGGAGCGATAGAAGAGAGGAGGCATCCTGACCTGTGCTCTGGGAAATCATCCAAACACAGCCAGCCACACTGTGTGTGTGTGTGTGTGTGTGTGTGTGTGTGTGTGTGTGTGTGTGTGTGTGTGTGTGTGTGTGAGAGAGAGAGAGCCTGTGAGCATCTGTGTGTGTGTGTGTGTGTGTGTGTGTGTGTGTGTGTGTGTGTGTGTGTGTGTGTGTGTGTGTGAGAGCGTGTGTGATTTTCCCTCACCTTGCCTCTGCTGCCAGGAGTTCATCGTAGTGGGAGGATCGTAGTGGGAGGATCGCTGGTCGTCATCCTGTCTGTATCTGATGACTGTAGCCAGACCTTTACTCACCAACGCCTCTGCTATGTTACTGTGTGTGTGTGTGTGTGTGTGTGTGCAAGGGGAGGGGAGAGAAAACACATTAAAACCTTTGCTGACTAACAGAGGTATAGAGCAGGGGTCGGCAACAGGCGGCCCGCCGGCCAATTGTGGCCCGCCAGCGATTTTATTTGGCCCGTCAAAATATTTCCGCTTATATATTTTTTGTATCGTTTTTTTCCCCCGTCGACTTTTATTTTGAAATCGGAAACTGGGTATGGTGTCATTGACTTTTCTGAAGTATTTTCTCGCTATGTCATCGCTACCATAGACGTATGATCCAAGCAGAAATGAATAGTTTTCAGGCCCGGAGTGGCCATCGGGAGAATAGAGAGAATTCACGGTGGGCCACTCTGCCCGCTTATAAATTAGGCCAGAAGATCGCCTGCTTTCTCTTAGTTTTTTCACACACCGAATAAAAGGATATGTCTTAAGTTTGTTAAGTTACTGTGTGACTGATAAGTAAGCTAATAGGCTACATTAGGTTTTAATCTAATTAAGCGCATGATCTGACCGTGCATTAAAAAGTGCTGTTTTCAGTTGTCGCGCATGCTCTCTTAAGTATGTGTACCAAGTTGTTGCTATGAAGACAACCCTAAACCATCATTTATTGTTGTGGAGGGAGTTAGTTAGATTAAGCTGATGCGAAAAGAATAAAATGGAAGGGAAAAAGATCCCAGGAGGAACTGAAAAAGCCAGGTAAGAAAAGAAAGATCTGTCACTTCATAAATCTATAGGTTCTTGCAAGGGTGGGAACAAAATGTCTTCTTAAAAGCCCTGAATCTTTCAGGTAAACATTTGGGTTGTAATTTCCAGAAAATATAAGAATATGAGTCCCACGTAATGTTTATTTAGGTTAGGCTACATAAAGCTTAAAACCTATTTTGCACCGAAATTAATGCAAAACCTTTCGCTCGCGCGCTATGCGCGCTCGCATTAATGTGAAGTTCCGATTTCACCTCACATCAAAACCTTCGCTAGGTCCTAGTAATCCTATTCTCACTGGATGAGACAGTTTTTATGTGCACCAACGATGACGACCCACCACGTTGGGATGACAGTGACGACCATGTTGATAGAGAGAGTTCGTTAAAATAATGAAATTATTCAAACAGACCACCAATGGGCTCATTCACATGGTTAATAGGCCTAGTTGTTGCGAGTGCACGTATCGCAAAGGCACCTATCGCAGCGTCTAAATAGGCAGTAACCCAGACTCTGGCCCGTCATCTTGTGGCGAGGAAAAATACTGGCCCGCGGCCCAAGTTACCAGAGCACATCCACTAACACAGCCTGTCTCAGAGCACATCCACTAACACAGCCTGTCTCTCAGAGCACATCCACTAACACAGCCTGTCTCAGAGCACATCCACTAACACAGCCTCTCTCATAGCACATCCACTAACACAGCCTGTCTCTCAGAGCACATCCACTAACACAGCCTGTCTCTCAGAGCACATCCACTAACACAGCCTGTCTCTCAGAACAGAACACATCCACTAACACAGCCTGTCTCAGAGCACATCCACTAACACAGCCTGTCTCTCAGAACACATCCACTAACACAGCCCGTCTCTCAGAGCACATCCACTAACACAGCATGTCTCTCAGAGCACATCCACTAACACAGCCTGTCTCTCAGAGCACATCCACTAACACAGCCTGTCTCAGAGCACATCCACTAACACAGCCTGTCTCAGAGCACATCCACTAACACAGCCTGTCTCTCAGAGCACATCCACTAACACAGCCTGTCTCAGAGCACATCCACTAACACAGCCTGTCTGTCAGAGCACATCCACTAACACAGCCTGTCTGTCAGAGCACATCCACTAACACAGCCTGTCTCTCAGAACAGAACATATCCACTAACACAGCCTGTCTCTCAGAACAGAACATATCCACTAACACAGCCTGTCTCTCAGAACAGAACATATCCACTAACACAGCCTGTCTCTCAGAACACATCCACTAACACAGCCTGTCTCTCAGAGCACATCCACTAACACAGCCTGTCTCTCAGAGCACATCCACTAACACAGCCTGTCTCTCAGAGCACATCCACTAACACAGCCTGTCTCTCAGAGCACATCCACTAACACAGCCTGTCTCTCAGAACACATCCACTAACACAGCCTGTCTCTCAGAGCACATCCACTAACACAGCCTGTCTCAGAGCACATCCACTAACACAGCCTGTCTCTCAGAGCACATCCACTAACACAGCCTGTCTCAGAGCACATCCACTAACACAGCCTGTCTCAGAGCACATCCACTAACACAGCCTGTCTGTCAGAACACATCCACTAACACATTCTCTAACACAGCCTGTCTCTCAGAGCACATCCACTAACACAGCCTGTCTCTCAGAACAGAACACATCCACTAACACAGCCTGTCTCTCAGAACAGAACACATCCACTAACACAGCCTGTCTCTCAGAACAGAACACATCCACTAACACAGCCTGTCTCTCAGAGCACGTCCACTAACAGCCTGTCTCTCAGAGCACGTCCACTAACACAGCCTGTCTCTCAGAGCACATCCACTAACACAGCCTGTCTCTCAGAGCACGTCCACTAACACAGCCTGTCTCTCAGAGCACATCCACTAACACAGCCTGTCTCTCAGAGCACATCCACTAACACAGCCTGTTGTGGGAGAGCTGAGAGGATGTTCAGTTCAAAGCGCCTCAGTCTTGTCCTCGTCTCCTCTGTTCTCCTGACATTCTCTTTACTGAGACTAATTGAGCGTTTCACTTTGACAGCAGCCGTGGCGTTTGAATGATGTTTGACATTTCTTAATGTCGCAGCATCCTCAAATCTCCCGGTAAAATAAGTCTGTTCCAACTGCTGATACAGTTTGCATTGCTTCCAATGCCGGTGGATGCTTATGGAAGCTTACCTGGACGCATCAACGTGCAGTCAGATTAGTATTTCAAATAAATGCCACGAACAACAGCTGTATCTTTCATCTTTTTCCGATTTACCAAATTCTTGGATGACCTGGGGCTTAAACAGCCATTCTAGACAATAGAACTGCTGGAAAACATCCCCATCCTCTCTCCAACATGACTCCATAACTAGAATCTTCCATCTAGGGCACAGCCTTGTTGGCACTAGCAGTAGTTAGCTCCCCTACTGTGTGGCCCTCTCCCCCATCTCCCTCCTCCTTCCCCTCTCCCCCCTCCTTCCCCCCACATCTCTCTCTCCACCTGTCCTCTGAAATTGAAGCGGTTTAGATTTTTCTTTTTATCCAAGGGCCAATAACTATTTCACACCTAATCCAGCTCAACAAAGGCCCTGATTCAGATTCAGATGTGATGTTCTAGTAGTACCAGTACACAGAGAGACACAGACAGAGAGACACAGAGACACAGAGACACAGAGACACAGAGAGACAGAGAGACAGAGAGACAGAGAGAGATAAGGGGGTTATTAGGGTGACAGCAGGAGGACTTGACTCACATTCCTCCGATGGTGACGGTGGCACAGGTGCGTTCTGGGAAGGCGGGGACGGTGCCGGTCTCTGTCGCCGTGGTAGCGGCTCGGATGTAGTCCACCATCACGTTGACCTGGAAACGGCAGGTTCCAGTTAATGATGTCACAACGCACTTGGTTTTAGGCATCGATTAATACGTCCGGATTTGTGACAGGAGTTATTCGTCATTTAAATCAGCCTGTGCCTGTGTGTGTGTGTGTGCGCGCGTGAGGTTACACACTAGTTTCAAGGTCACCCAGTCAGTTTGAATCATGTCAGTGTGGACTGTAGATAGTCCCAGAAGAGGAGTGTGTGTGGGTGTGTGTGTGTGGCTGTGTGTGTCTACCTCACAGTCAATTTGATAGGGCAGTACAATTAGCAGGCAGCAAAACAAACTGATAATAATCCTCCTCCCCCCCCCACCAGCCTTTTAATTCACATTAGACCAAACAAAGACTAGATGAGCCTATTATGGGATGGAGATATATATGTCAGAGACGCCATGGGAACCGCGGGCCATCGCATGACAAGGACGAGAGAGGGCAGAACAGACACCTGTCCTCGACAAAGCTCCCTGCATCTCTCTCACACACACACACACACACGCCAAACACACACACCATACACACGTAGACCAAATAGCAATGGCTGAATCCCTCCATTTATTTTGAAACAGGAAGGGGTCGTGAAGCCCTTGGTTTCCCGTGCTGAGATCCCCTCGTTTCGCTCCAGCACACTGATCACCAGATAGAGGCATGAAAGAAGGAGGGTTATTTGAGTCATTTTTAGTTTTATTGCGTTGTTGCCTAGTCTCTCCGAATGTTAGCGCTGGTAATGACTGTGCATGGCTGGGGATGGGTAACGAGCTTAGATGGGCGACGAGAAGGAGCGGCGGGGGGGAGGAGAGAGAGAAGATGTGACTGAGCAAACGAGCCAAGGAGGGGGGGGGAGACAACCCAACAACAATCTGAGAAGTTAAATCTCCAGATTCCAAAGCAGGGTGCGGAACAGGGGCAGGCCAGCCCCATTAGTGAAAGAGATGACAGATTAAAAAGGTTTGACAAAGCTACGTCTGATTAGCGAATCTGGCAGTTTCCGCTGACGGAGCATCTAGCAGATCTCCTGATAGAGGCAGGTATTTGTAGTCAATCCCAGATCTCCAGATAGAGACAGGCGTTTGTGGATGATCCCAGAGGAGGAGAGGGTCCTGGGAGGAGATGGGGGGGGTCTGCTGATGGGGGGGGGGGTCTGCTGATAGGGGGGGGTCTGCTGATGGGGGGGGGGGTCTGCTGATGGGGGGGGGGGGTCTGCTGATGGGGGGGGGGTCTGCTGATGGGGGGGGTGTCTGCTGATGGAGGGGAGGACAGTGAAAGAATGTTCCGTTTAGATTGCAACCGGGGGCAGCGAGATGTGGTTGACTGCGAGAGTGTGTGAGTATGGTTTTCTGCATGAGAGTGTGTGTGTTTGTGTGTAAGAGTGAGTGTGATTGCGTGTTCACACAGTGTTTCCAGGCCTGTGGTGTGTGTGCGCGAGCGTGAGCGTGGTTGAGCCACAGGGTGGGTGACGGGAGCACATGCAGACTAGCAGGCCGCATGAGGGGAACTCTCTAATACATATTTGATGGATTAAGAAGCGAGCTGCTCTCCTCAATACAGATGTCATTCCTCCCCTCCTAAAGCTCTGAAGAGGAGGGAGGACGGGGGGGGAGAGGGAGAGAAGTGAGGCTTGGAGATGGAGAGGAACGAATAGAGACTTCATAAGTGCTGAATCTGAGCAGTGTAGAGAAACAGCCAGGCTTGCATACTGAAGGGTTTTGCGGAGGAGGCTGTGTCAGTCCAGGAGGCAGAGGTGTCACACAAAAACCATCCTGCTGCAATGACACAACAGGTCACAGTGAGACCACACACACACAATGTTCCACCCGATTCAGTCATCACCGCATGTTCTCACGCCCCACCACTCGATACTAATAACTCAATATAAAAGGCCTGCCGTTTGCAGTTGCAACTCTTGTGCGAGTAACAGGAGCCACTTTGAGTGTGCGGGATTATCCGCATGTGCTCCCCTCCGATAAGTGGATTAATACGACTTCCTCGTCTGGACTTTTTCTGCTGAGGATGAGAACCTGGTGTGGAGGAAGAAGAACTACTTATAAAGTTCTCAAAATCTAGCTTCTGGATTATGTCACAGAGCAAGGGCTGCCGTTTACAGGGTGGGGGGTGATGGGAAAGAGAGAGAGACAGAGAGAGAGAGAGACCGAGAGAGAGAGACAGAGACAGAGAGAGAGACAGAGACGTTTGATGTGTGCTCTGGTCTGGGATCTGCAGACAAACAGCAGCAGCTACTATCGTGGCGGTTCTCCATGCTAACCTTAACTGACAATCACAGCATTCCTCCATGCTTAAGATGATGACCTCTCCACTACCAGCTGTCTTTGTGCCCCCGCACTGCCCAAAGACAGGAAAACCCAGTTTAAACTAGGGTTAACCATATTGGATCAATAGCGGTAGAGTGACAAGGGGCTCCCTAAACCAAAATTGTAAAATCCCACAGTGCAGGACATCTTTTGGCACATCAGCCTTTTCTTACAGGGCTTGTAAACTGTGGAACTCACTGCCCACAGAGATTAAGATCATTTCTGAGTTTAAAATGTTCACCTTTAGGCTTAAGGCATGGCTGAAAGCAAACCAAAACTGTACCCATGTAAATGTCTGAGCGTGAATGAGTTTTCAATTAGTACAATTGCATTGTGTACCCTTCGAATTAGTTCTTAGAATGCGTGTGTTCTGAATGTGTATTTTTTTTATTCTGTATTTTTAAAATTGTATATTGTTTTTATTATGTGCTATTGTAGAAAGGCCCATCCAGGGACGGGAGTTGAAAATTAGCTCTTGCTATAAACTCTATGTGCATCACATCAGCTCCAAACTTTGCTCTGTAGCTATGTTTAACTGCATTGTCCCTGTCAAATAAACTAATAAATATATAAAATATTAAAGTGTGAGCGTTCAGTATTGATTACTTTTCTGGTACAAAAGTCCTGTTCCGTTCCGTCCTGTTCCGTTGGCTTGGTAACGACTGTTCATTTGAATCAGGTGTGTTGGAGCAGGGAAACATGTAAAACATGCAGGACAGGGGGTCCCTGAGGACCACTGGTCTAAGAGGCTCTCAGCGCTGAGGCAGTCTGGTAGGCAGCTGAACATTGGCTCAACTGGAGAGGACTCAATCTCTCTCTTCCCGCGACTCGTAAAGTTACTCAGCCGAGCAGAAACCCTGCGAAACACCCTCAACAACATCCATCCATCCGCTCTCTCTCACACACACACACACACCTCAACCAACACGCCCTCCAAACCCCTCCTCACACATCTCATTCCCACCAAGCTCCCTTCGCATTCCCACAACATCCCTCCCCACGCACTCACAATATATAAACACCACAATATACACTCGTAAACACCACACTCCAATCAAGACCTGCCTCCAGGCGTGGAGAGGGAGGAGGGGAGAGGGAGGAAGGGAGAGGGAGGAGGGGAGAGGGAGGAAGGGAGAGGGAGGAGGGGAGAGGGAGGAAGGGAGAGGGAGGAGGGGAGAGGGAGGAAGGGAGAGGGAGGAGGGGAGAGGGAGGAGGGGAGAGGGAGGAGGGGAGAGGGAGGAAGGGAGAGGGAGGAAGGGAGAGGGAGGCAGAAGGGGAGAGGGAAGGAGGGGCTGGGGTGGTGTTGGAGCTGATTTCTAAAACGACCCAGCATCAGACTTCCCTGAATCAAGCGTGACATAAACCACAGTTCAAATCCCCCCAGCCCAGCGTTGATGGGGACCCTCCCTGGACGGTGCAGAGCTGCTGACACACTCGCGTGCCGTTCTGCCTGCATGCGTAAACACTTCACAGCGAAGGGTGGGCTGTCATTTAACCACCAGATAAACCCCCCGCCATCGTAAAACACTACACACACACACTAGGGGGGACGGGGGGGGGACGTACACAGGCTCACAAGAGCCGTTATGTTTTAATGGGCCCAAACATGATGAACATGCGATTTTGATGACAGTCCCGACGGCAGTTTAACACCCTCGTTACACGGCTAGATGTGGGCTCCTGTGTTATGACCCAGTGTGCTAGCTCACGCACACGCTCTCACCACACGCGGCCGACAGAGGAAAACAACAACGACAAAACAAAAGCACTTCCTGGGTGGAAGCCCCCCTGCAGGGCTCCTCCGTCTCCCGTCCAGCGTCGGACGGGCTACGTCCCCGTCCAGCGTCGGACGGGCTACGTCCACCTTGTTACTCCCGCTGCTCCATGATGGGGGGTGGACGGGGGTGGACGGGGGGTGGACGGTGATTCTCCCAACTCCCACAAGAATGTGTCCATCATTAAAAGAACATTAGAGGCGATGATTAAAAGGGATATGACTTGCGTTGATGAAAATCCTCCAGCCTTGTGTGAAATAGTAAGCTGGCCTGGATGTTTGTGCGGTCATGGAGTGTGTGTGGTGTGTGTGGTGTGTGTAGTGTGTGTAGTGTGTGTAGTGTGTGTGGTGTGTGTGTAGTGTGTGTGTGGTGTGTGTGTGGTGTGTGTGTGGTGTGTGTGTGGTGTGTGTGTGGTGTGTGTGGAGGGGGGCTGCAGTGTTTTGACTCATACTTCAGTCCTGCTGTGAAGTGCATGTAAATCATAGTGACCCAGCATGTATTACCAAGACAATCAATAAAGTAAGTGTGTGTGTGTGGAAACAACAATGCCTTTGAGGCTAAGAAGAGAGATGGAGAGCTGGCTCTGAGGAGGGCAGTGAGAGATGTTGATCTAGAGAGATCAGATCAGATATCTTGATTAAACTTTGACATTTGGTTACCATGGAGAATGGGGTGCAGCCCTAATGTTATTGGATATCAGCCAATCAAAAAAGAGAAGAGAGGAAAGCAATATAAACTTGAGATAGAATGTGCAGTGTGTGTGTGCGTAGTGTGTGTGTGTGTGCGTGCAGTGTGTGTGTGCAGTAGTTCCTTACCTTCTTCCCGCTGAGCTTCTTCCTCATGAACTCGCGGGCCTCAAACATGTAAGGAATGTCATAGAGGGGACGGAAACGCTTGTCTTTATCTTTGTTCTTCTCCTGCAGAGAGAGAGAGAGAGAGAGAGAGAGAGAGAGAGAGAGAGAGAGAGAGAGAGAGAGAGAGAGAGAGAGAGAGAGAGAGAGAGAGAGAGAGAGAGAGGGTAAAGAGCCCGGAAGAGGGAGAACAGGAGGCAGAAAAAGAAAAAAAGAGGGGAGAAAGAGAGTTATTAAAAGTCTTCAAGCTCTTCTTCAGAGCAGCTGTTTGTCTCTTCTTCCTCTCTGCAGCTGTCCCCCCCTCTCCCCCTCCCCCCTTCCCGTCACCGGGGGAGAGGCAGAGGACCTAGCGCATTGTCTTAACCTGGCACACCACGCTACACGCTACAGCATGAATGAATGAAGGACAGCACACACACACACACACACACACACTTTGTACAATACAGGCACATTCCATGACAGGAATAGACCATAAATAGAATTAATTTGCATTTTCAAAAGGGGTGTTTTGTGTGATTTTGTTACAGTATCGGTGAAAGACACAGGCAGGCGGTTTCTGAAAGGGGGAGAGATAGAAGAGAGAGGGGGGGGGAGAAAGAGGCGGGAGAGAGAGAGGCGGGGGAGAGAGAGGCGGGGGAGGAGAGAGAGGGGGGGGGGGAGAGAGGGGGGGGGAGAGAGAGAGGAGGGGGAGGAGAGAGGGGGGAAGAGAGGGGGGGGGAGAGAGAGGGGGGGAGAGAGAGGGGGGGAGAGAGAGGGGAGAGAGAGGGGGGAGAGAGAGGGGGGAGAGAGAGGGGGGAGAGAGAGGGGGGGGGAGAGGGGGGGGGCTGAGGGACACAGCCAGGGAAGTGACACATGCAAAGACAGAAACTGTCTGTGAATGACAACAGCAGCGTGTTTGCCGCCCATGACCATCATTACCCCCCCCCCCCCAAACACACACAATAGACCAGTCATACCCGACCAACACCACACACACAAGCGTAAATACACCCCTCATTCCTCCCTTCCACTGAGGTGTTTTATTCTTTTCTTTGTCGTGTTCAGAGCTGCCATGTGGGGCACACATGGCTCTGGAGAGAGGGTGTGTGTGGTGTGTGTGTGGTGTGTGTGTGGTGTGTGGTTTGTGTGTGTGTGTGTGTGTGTGTGTGTTAGACCCTCAAGGTGAAGGGGGGGGAGTTTCGTTTCAGTGGTGAGAGATGCCCTTCGGACTGCAACTAACTTCTTTAGCGATTAGCCTCGCGCACTGACTGCATCGAGCTCCCTGCAGATGGACACCCGACTACACAGGAAGGGCGCTAGGATTCACATAATCCGCCAAACGCGGTTACCTTAACCTTGGCCATAATGTAATGAACAAGTGGGTCCATTAGACTGCTCACCTACTTGCTTTATACGGCCCCTGGCTCCGGGTCAGTGAAGTGCGGCCTTAGGGAGGAAGGTTAATCCTGTACCTGGCCGGTTGCACATCCCTGCTCTGCACCAGCAGCTCATCCCTCTGACCGTCCTCCATTTTGTGTCAGACCATGGCTTATCGACAGGGCTTTTATCCTAGCCTAGTGGGTTGGAGTGAACTGCCTTTCACTGAGCTGCTCAGGAAGAATCCTCCATTTTGTGTCCTCTGGGGCTTAAAGGCCTTCTACAGAGCTCTCCTCCAAGCTCTCATTAGAAAGGGATGAAGGAGAGTTTCTCTCCACTCACCCGCCATTTTGTGCCGGCGGTGGCTTACGCTCAAGGCATCCCAAACAGGGTTGGTGTGAAAAGACAGCAAGTTTTGTTTACCAGATGTGGAGGGAAACCACCATTTTGTGTCTGGTGATGGAGTTCATAAAGGCTAAAATCTCCATTTTGATTCTGCGTGTGCCAATCTTGTATCAATCTTATGGTGAACAGTTGCGCAAACAACAGGACTACTTTCCCCAGTGAAAACGATTCGCTGGTATTCGCATAAAAAAATAAAATACAAACACTTTACAGCCAGGGGAAATATCCTTCAGCAAAATTCATTACAGTATCAGGAAACTGAGAAAACGACTGAAACACTGAGTAAAATGTTAACTTGAGTGCCACTAACTAAAATCTCGACCACAACAAAAATAACTATACTAAAATATGACTTGTAAAGCCGCCACCATTTTCAGTAAGCGACTAAAACTACAATTAAAAATTCTTCTCAGAAGGTTCGCCGGCCTTCACCTCACAAACTAACACGAGCAAGAGAGCAAGAAATCATTTCAACCTAATGAGGTGTTTCACTCACTGGAAGGAAGTCAAGCCAGGCGTTGAAAGAGACTAAATGTCAGCTGTACGTGCCAATTAGACACTGGTTGTACCGACGTGTCCCTGCGGAGAGAGGAAAGCATGCGAGGGGAAAGCGGAGAAGGCAGCGAGGGGATTGGATGGAGAGGAAAGGCAAGAGGGGAAAGCGGAGAAGGCAGCGAGGGGATTGGATGGAGAGGAAAGACAAGAGGGCCGAGTGGCTCCCTGACTAGGTCCCAAAAATACACCTGCTGGAGGTTCTGCTCCCAGATTGGGGCTTTGATGAACGAGACTTCCGAAGAATGTCACCTTCGCGTGAGGTCGGAAAAAGGCTGGTCGCCATGCCAACGTGACCCAAAACAGAAAGGGGGAGAGAATGAGGAGGGAGGGGAGGGGAGGGAGGACCTTGACCAGAAGTGGGTTTCAAAAGGAAAGAGCTTTTACTCTGTCCAGGATCAATGGACGTCATTAGCCTACACAGCCCAATCTTCCATGGTGGGCATAATGCGCTGGTGTTGACATAACCCATCTCTCTTTTTTAAGCAGGAGAAACATGGCAGAGTAATAACCATATCAGTCGTCACTCAGTACAGTTGACTGGCTTGTAGCCTGAAGATAATGTTTCTACTCAAGAGAGAAATGCGTTTCTTTGGCCACCGAGTCCATAACAAACTGGACGGTGAACATGGTCGTTACGTGTGACTTCGTCTCGACCGCCAGCACACCCGTGTTCAAGTCCTCCGACGTTTTGGGAAACGGTTCAACAGTCACCGTGAAATGACGCTGAGGTCAAGGACAGCTGGGATCCTAGAGAAGCTTTCTGTTGTTCCCCCAAGGACAGCTGGGATCCTAGAGAAGCTTTCTGTTGTTCCCCCAAGGACAGCTGGGATCCTAGAGAAGCTTTCTGTTGTTCCCCAGATGCCCTGAACGTGACCATGAGGCTTTGGTGCTCCTTCTATTTTTGGCAACTTCCCTTCGCTCCAAATTACCCCCAGAATCGAGGATAATCTATGACTAGCTCAAGAGTAAGCATGACTCGGGTTTGTACGGTGGTGCGAGGCACACAGACCGATGGGGTCACGACCTTTTGACCTCCAGCCTGTTCGAGAGGATGCGTGTGTGTGTGTGTCTGGCCCCTGGACAAACAGCACACATTAGCTAGTGATGAAACTGTATATCAGGTGCTTTGGAGAAAACGGTCTGCATTTAAGATTGCGTACGAAATGCCCTTTCTAAACGATATTAGCATTTAACAGCAAT